>NC_092772.1:50223883-50428883 GCF_047496795.1 Chiloscyllium punctatum
TGGAGAGTGACCGTCACTGGGAGGGGGAGAGTGACCGTCGCGGGGAGGGGGAGAGTGACCGTCGCGGGGAGGGGGAGAGTGACCGTCACTGGGAGAGGGAGAGTGACGGTCACTGGGAGGGGGAGAGTGACCGTCACTGGGAGGGGGAGAGTGACCGTCACTGGGAGAGGGAGAGTGACCGTCGGGGGGGTGGGGGAGAGTGACCGTCGCGGGGAGGGGGAGAGTGACCGTCACTGGGAGGGGGAGAGTGACCGTCACTGGGAGGGGAGAGTGACCGTCACTGGGAGAGGGAGAGTGACCGTCACGGGGGAGGGGGGAGAGTGACCGTCGCGGGGAGAGGGTGAGTGACCGTCGTGGGGATGTTCCTGACACCCTGACCCTCCTCACCCGCCCCATCCCCAGTGTCAGACCCCACCCCGGCTGCTCACTGAGTTGACGGCGAATGGGCATCTCACCCAGGGGTTCCTCTCCCTCACATTCCCACCCCCTCCTACACCCCCCAATCCCCACACCCCCCACCCTGACCCCTCCCACACACCCCCACCCTGACCCCTCCCACACACCCCCACCCTGACCCCTCTCTCACCCCCAATCCCCACACCCCCACCCTGACCCCTCTCTCACCCCAATCCCCACACCCCCCAATCCCCACACCCCCAATCCCACACCCCCAATCCCCACACCCCCAATCCCACACCCCCAATCCCCTCACCCCCAATCCCCTCACCCCCAATCCCCACACCCCCACCCTGACCCCTCCCACACACCCCCACCCTGACCCCTCCCACACACCCCCACCCTGACCCCTCCCACACACCCCCCACCCTGACCCCTCCCACACACCCCCACCCTGACCCCTCCCACACACCCCCAATCCCCACACCCCTACTCTGACCCCTCCCACACACCCCCACCCTGACCCCTCCCACACACCCCCACCCTAACCCCTCCCACACACCCCCAATCCCCACACCCCTACCCTGACCCCTCCCACACCCCCAAACCCACACCCCTACACTGACCCCACACACACACCCCAATTACCACACCCCCACCCTGACTCCTCTTACACCCCAAATCCCCACACGCCCAATCCCCACACCCCCACCCTGACCCCTCCCACACACCCCCAATTACCCACACCCCCACACTGACCTCACAAACAGCCCCAATCCCACACCCCTACCCTGACCCCTCTCACACCCCCAATTCTCACACCCCACTCTGACACCTGTCACACAACCCCAATCCCCACACTCCTACCCTGACCCCTCACACACCCCCCAATCCCCACACCCCCAATCCCCACACCCCCCAATCCCCACACCCCTATCCTGACCCCTCCCATACCCCAATCCCCACACCCCTATCCTGACCCCTCCCACACACCCCCCAATCCCCACACCCCCCAATCCCCACACCCCCCAATCCCCACACCCCCCAATCCCCCACACCCCTATCCTGACCCCTCCCATACCCCCAATCCCCACACCCCTATCCTGACCCCTCACACACCCCCCAATCCCCACACCCCCCAATCCCCACACCCCCCAATCCCCACACCCCTATCCTGACCCCTCTCAAACCCCACAATCTCCACACCCCTACCCAGACCCTGCCCACACCGCTACACTGATCACTCCCACACCCCAAATCCCACACCCCTACCCTGACCCCTCCTCCCACACCCCCCAATCCCTACACCCCTACCCTGACATCTCCCACACACCCCAAACTCCACACCCCTACTCTCACCCATCCCAACAACACCCAATCCCCACACCCCTACCCTGACCCCTCCCACAACCCCCCCAATCCCCACACCCCTACCCTGACCCCTCCCACAACCCCCCCCAATCCCCACACCCCTACCCTGACCCCTCTCACACACCCCAATTCCCACACCCCTACCCTGACCCCTCCCTTGCCTCCAAAACCCACACCCCTACGCTGACCCCTCCCACACACCAATCCCCACACCTCTACCCTGACCCCCCACACCCCTGCCCTGACCCCTCCACACCCCTGCCCTGACCCCTCCACACCCCTGCCCTGACCCCTCCCACACCAAAACCCACACCCCTACGCTGACCCCTCCCACACACCCAATCCCCACACCTCTACCCTGACCCCCCACACCCCTGCCCTGACCCCTCCACACCCCTGCCCTGACCCCTCCGACACCCCCGATCCCCACACCCCTACTTTCACCCCTCACACACACCCCAATTCCCACCCCCTACCCTGACACTTCCAACACCCCCAATCCCCACACAACTACTCTGACCCCTCCCACAACCCCCCCAATCCCCAGACCCCCAATCCCCACACCCCTACCCTGACCCCTCCCACAACCCCCCCAATCCCCAGACCCCCAATCCCCTCACCCCACCCTGACCCCTCCCACACCCCGAAACCCACACCCCCTACCCTGACCCCTCCCACACACCCCAATTACCACACCTCCACCCTGACACCACCTACACCCCCAATCCCCACACACTACCCTGACCCCTCCCACACACCCAAATACCCACACACCCCCAATCACCACACTCCTCCAAACTCCAACACTCCCACCCGGACCACCACTCTCACCCCCAATCCCAACACCCCTATCCTGACCACTCCCACACACCCAATTCCCCACACCCCCTAATCCCCACATCTCTACCCTGACCCATCCCACAACCCCAATCCCCACACTCCTCCAATCTCTACACACACACCCTGACCCCTCTCACACCCCCAATTCTCACACCCCCACTCTGACACCTGTCACACAACCCCAATCCCACACTCCTACCCTGACCCCTCACACACCCCCCAATCCCCACACCCCCCAATCCCCACACCCCCCAATCCCCACACCCCTATCCTGACCCCTCCCATACCCCCTCAATTCTCACACCCCCACTCTGACACCTGTCACACAACCCCAATCCCCACACTCCTACCCTGACCCCTCACACACCCCCCAATCCCCACACCCCCCAATCCCACACCCCCCAATCCCCACACTCCCCAATCCCCACACCCCCCAATCCCCACACCCCCAATCCCCACACCCCCCAATCCCCACACCCCCCAATCCCCCACACCCCTACCCAGACCCCTCTCACACACCCAATCCCCACACCTCTACCCTGACCCCCCCACACCCCTGCCCTGACCCCTCCACACCCCTGCCCTGACCCCTCCCACACCCCCAATCCCCACACCCCTACTTTCACCCCTCACACACACCCAATTCCCACCCCCTACCCTGACGCTTCCAACACCTCCAATCCCCACACCCCCACCCTGACCCCTCTCACAACCCCAATCCCCAGACCCCCAATCCCCTCACCCCACCCTGACCCCTCCCACACCCCGAAACCCACACCCCTACCCTGACCCCTCCCACACCCCACAATCCCCACACCACTACCCTGACCCCCCTCCCACACCCCCAATCCCCACACCACTACCCTGACCCCTCCCACACCCCCAATCCCCACACCACTACCCTGACCCCTCCCACACCCCCAATCCCCACAACCCCTACCCTGACCCCTCCCACACCCCCCAATTCCCCACACCACTACCCTGACCCCTCCCACACCCCCAATCCCACACCCCTACCCTGACCCCTCCCACACCCCCCAATCCCCACACCACTACCCTGACCCCTCCCACACCCCCCAATCCCCACACCACTACCCTGACCCCTCCCACACCCCCCAATCCCCACACCCCTACCCTGACCCCTCCCACACACCCCCAATCCCCACACCCCTACCCTGACCCCTCCCACACCCCCCCAATCCCCACACCCCTACCCTGACCCCTCCCACACCCCACAATCCCCACACCCCTACCCTGACCCCTCCCACACCCCACAATCCCCACACCCCTACCCTGACCCCTCCCACACCCCCCAATCCCCACACTCCCAATCCCCTTACCCCCACCCTGACCCGTCCCATGACACCAATCTCCACACCCATCAATCTCTACCCCCCCAATCGCCACACCCCTCCAATCCCCACACCCCCACCCTGACCCCTCTCACACCCCAATCCCCACACCCCTCCAATCCCCACACCCCTCCAATCCCCACACCCGCCAAATCCCCACACCCGCCAAATCCCCACACCCCTAGCCTGACCCCTCCACACACCCCCAATCCCCACACCCCTACCCTGACCCCTCCCACACCCCCAATACCCACACCCCTACCCTGTCCTATCCCACACCCCTCCAATCCCCACACCCCCACCCTGACCCATCTCACACACCCAATCCCCACACCCTAACCCAGACCCTCCCACACCCCCAATCCCCACACCCCCCAATCCCCACAACCCTACCCTGACCCCTCCCACACCCCCACAACCCTATCCTGACCCCTCCCACACACCCCAATCCCACATCCCTACCCTGACCCCTCCCACACCCCCAATCCCACACCCCTGCCCTGACCCCTCCCACACCCCCAATCCCACACCCCTACCCTGACCCCTCCCACACCCCCACAACCCTATCCTGACCCCTCCCACACCCCCAATCCCCACACCCCTGCCCTGACCCCTCCCCACACCCCCAATCCCCACACCCCTACCCTGACCCCTCCCACACCCCCACATCCCTACCCTGACCCCTCCCACACCCCCCAATCCCCACACCCCTACTCTGACCCCTCCCACACCCCAAAAATGCCCACACCACTACCCTGACCCCTCTCACACCCTCAATCCCCACACCCCCAATCTCCACACCCCCAATCCCCTTACCCCCATCCTGACCTGTCCCACTACCCCAATCTCTACACCCCCCAATCCCCACACTTCTCCAATCCCCACACCCCTATCCTGACCCCTCCCACACCCCTACCCTGATCGTCCCACAACCCAAGTCCCACACCCACAATTCCCACAGCCCCCAATCCCCACCCCCTACCCTGACCCCTCCCACACACCCCCAATCCCCACCCCACTACCCTGACCCATCCCACACCCCACAATCACCACACCCCCAATACCCACACCCCGAATCCCACACACCCCCAATCCCCACAACCCTACCCTGACCCCCCAGACACTCCCAATCCCCACACCCCTACCCTGACCCCCCACACCCCCAATCCCCACCCCCAACCCCCCCCCACACCCCCATCTCTACACCCCCCAATCCCCACACACACACCTTTTCAAGAACTCACATAACTTCACACTCCCACATCCCACTTCCCCACAGCCCCATCCCGACACCCCCCATCCCCCAACACCCCTCTTCAGCCTCCCCCCCTCCCCTCCCCTCCCCTCCCCTCCTCCCCTCCTCCCCTCCCTCCCCTCCCCTCTCCCGCTCCCTCCCTCCCCTCCCCTCCCCCGCTACCCTCCCCTCCCCCGCTCCCCTCCCCCGCTCCCCTCCCCTCCCCCCCCTCCCCTCTCCTCCCCTCCCCCTCCCCTCCCCTCCCCCCTCCCCTCCCCCGATATCCCCCACCCCCCTCCTCCTGACATCCCCCATCCCCCTCCTCCCGACATCCCCCACCCCCCTCTCCCCTTCCCCCCTCTCCCCTTCCCCCCCCCCGACATCCCCACCCCCCCTCCCCTGATACCCCCTATTCCCCTCCCCTGACACCCCCCATTTCCCCCCACCCCTCGACACCCCCTTCCATCACCCCCATCACCCTCCAGTCCCCATCCCCCCCAACACCCTCCCCATTCCCCCCGAACCCCCCAGTCTCCCTCCCCATACACACACACACACACACACACACACACCCATTCCCCCTCCCTCCACACCCCCCAGTCTCATTCCCCTGTCACCCCCCAGTCCCCCTCCCCCTGACACCACCCATTCCCCCCTCCCCATTGACTGACACCTCCCCACCCTCCCACGGTCCCACCCTGCTCCGTGTATGTTCAGGCAGTGTTCAGTCTGAACAATCTGTTCACCAGGCAGAGGGAACGCCAGCCTTTAGCAACAGCCTCGAGATTAAAGTTCAATATCAAAAGGAACGAGAAAACAAAATATGGCTTTTATTTTGGAACTGCGAGTCTTTTTTTTAATGTTGTACAATATGTTGATCTCAAGTAGAAGCTAACAGTAATTCTTATTTTTATACATTACATTTGATTGGGATGTTTTATGCTGAGTACCGGGTCGTATGAGTAAAGTTTGTAATTCTCTTCAAAGTCTGCTTGTAAATAAAGTTGTGATTTTCATTCTAAACCTATCTTTAAAATCTGCACTCTCTCATAAGTTCCTTGGTAAGTCACACTGCAGATACAGTGAGAGACAATCTGCTCTCAATACTTCCTTGAAGTTTGTGATTTCAAATTCTGTTCTATTGCTTTTCCTACTCAAATGATCTTAACCAACTTATAACCACCATGACCATTGCAGAGCTCTCTATCAATATCTCCCTCTCTGTATTCCCTCCTCCCACCCTGCTCCCTCACTCCTACATCTCTCTCTCTCTCTCTCTCTCTAATTCCTCATTCTCTCTGCCTCTCCATCTCTGCCTCTCCCTCTTTCCTACTCCAAGTGGTGGCACAGTGGCTCGGTGGTTAGCACTACTGCCTCACAGCGCCAGGGTCCCAGGTTCGATCCCACCCTCGGGTGACTGACTGTGTGGAGTTTGAACATTCTCCCTGTGTCTGTGTGGGTTTGCTCCGGTTTCCTCCCACAGTCCAAAGATGTGCAGGTTAGGGTGAATTGGCCGTGCTAAATTTCCCATAGTACTAGGTACATTAGTCAGGGGTACACTTAGGGGAATGGGTCTGGGTGGGTTACTCTTTGGAGGGTTGGTGTGGACTTGTTGGGCCAAAGGGCCTGTTTCCACACTGTAGGGAATCTAGTCTAATTGAAAACTCTCACTCTCTGCCACTCCCTCTCTCCAATTCCAAGGGTGGCTCAGTGGTTAGCTCATACTCACTCACTCTCTCTGCCTCCCCCTCTCTCCCTCTCCCTCTCTCTCTCCCTCTCCCTCTCACTCCCTCTCCCCCACTCTCACTCCCTCTCACTCCCTCTCTCCCCCTCTCCCACCCCCTCTCCCCCTCTCTCCCTCACCTCCCCCCTCACCCTCTCACTCCCTCTCCCCCTCTCACACTCCCTCTCTCACTCCCTCCCTATCCCCCCTCTCTCACTCCCTCCCTCTCCCTCTCTCCCCCTCTCCCCCGCTCTCTCTCTCTCTCCCCCCCCACTCCCTCTCCGCCTCTCCCTCTCTCTCCCTCTCCCCCACTCTCACTCCCTCTCACTCCCTCTCCCCCACTCTCACTCCCTCTCCCCCTCTCTCACTCCCTCTCTCTCACTCCCTCTCCCCCTCTCTCACTCCCTCTCTCTCACTCCCTCTCTCACTCTCCCTCTCACCCCCTCTCTCACTCCCCCTCTCTCACTCCCCCTCTCTCACTCCCCCTCTCTCACTCCCCCTCTCTCACTCCCTCACTCACTCTCTCTCTCACCCCCTCTCCCCTTCTCTCTCTCACCCCCTCTCCCCTTCTCTCTCTCTCCCCCTCTCCCCTTCTCTCTCTCTCCCCCTCTCCTCTCACCCCCTCTCTCACCCCCTCTCTCACCCCCCCTCTCACCCCCCCTCTCACCCCCTCTCTCACCCCCTCTCTCACTCCCTCTCTCACTCCCTCTCTCACCCCCTCTCTCACCCCCTCTCTCACCCCCCCTCTCACCCCCCCTCTCACCCCCCCCTCTCACCCCCCCTCTCACCCCCCCTCTCACCCCCTCCCTCACCCCCTCCCTCACCCCCTCCCTCACCCCCTCCCTCACCCCCTCTCTCACCCCCCCCCTCTCACCCCCCCCTCTCACCCCCTCTCTCACCCCCCCCTCTCACCCCCTCTCTCACCCCCCCTCTCACCCCCCCCTCTCACCCCCCCCTCTCACCCCCCCCCTCACCCCCCCCCTCACCCCCTCCCTCACCCCCTCCCTCACCCCCTCTCTCACCCCCTCTCTCTCCCCCTCTCTCACCCCCTCTCTCTCCCCCTCTCTCACCCCCTCTCTCACCCCCTCTCTCTCCCCCTCTCTCTCCCCCTCTCTCTCCCCCTCTCTCTCCCCCTCTCTCTCCCCCTCTCTCTCCCCCTCTCTCTCCCCTGCTCTCTCTCTCTCTCTATGATCAGCTATGTGAATTGCTATGCTTTCTTGGTCAGTATTATAATTGATGGTCTACAAAGCACCAACCAACCTGTCCCTCCAGGAATACACACCTTTTATTGGGCTCTCAATGTATGGCCACAGTTCCCATCAGACCAATACCAATTAGCCAGACTTTAGCAGTTTAAAAAGGTCCAAAGTGTACCAGGAGCTCAAACAAGAAAAATGTCCTTATTCATTTATTGTCGTCCTGCCCCCTCCCCAACACCTTCCTCCAAATGTTTCACTTTATTCCTCACATTCTGTGCAATCCCATGAAATGGTTTGAAGTCAGTTTGACAGACAAACAGATGAATAAGGAGCAGAGAATGGCCGTTCAGCCCCTCAAGCCCCTCAGCGGGATCCTGAAAGATCTGGTTGTGTTCCCAGAACCACACGCATGCTGAGTGTAACTCTGCCTGCCTTTCCATGGAGTTCCATCTGCCCATACTCACCCAGCTTCCTCGGCTGACCCATTCCCAGTCACAGTCTCATCCCAGCTTTCCCAATGCTTTTCTTCTTGTGAACGGTTAGCTATCTCCCAGGTTAAAAAAGCAAGTTCAAAGAATGCTGATTCCCAGAGAAGGCTATTGTGAACAAGGCAAGAAACCTTGAAGGTGAATTTTTATCAATCAAAAGAGAATACCGACAATTGGTCCCAGTAAATATTGCAAAGAAATGACTTCAGAGGAAACTAGCAGGTTATTTACACTGTATCAGAAACCACAACATTTGTTAAACTGACTTATCCTGATTGAGAGAAAGAAACCGACCAAATTGGTGATAATAGGAATGATTCAGAACCGTTCATTCTAATAGCACCTAGTTTTCATCTTGTTCCAAGGCAGTGGACAGTTGCAAAGTATTAGTACAGCCAGCAGCTGATCAGTATTAGACAGACAAGTGCAACTGAAGAGCTCAAAAAGATTTGGTTTCCACTGGAATTATCGCCTGTACAGAAGAGAAAAATGAAATGTTATTGAGTATGCAGAGACAGAAGGCCTGGATAATATTGCATGTTTACTTGATATTAAATCTCTGAGCTTCTTCTGACATTGAGCAATCAACCAAGATAATCATCGATCAGGTCAGGATTTTGCCTCAACACCATGTGTGAAATTTTGTGTTTTTCAATCAAATGGGAGCTGCCTTATTCCTGGACAGTGTGGAGCTCCTTGAGTGTTGTTGGAGCTGCCCCCACCCAGGGGCAAGGGGGTGGGGGGGGGGGGGGGAGGTATTCCATCACACTCCTGGCTTGTGTCTTGTCAATGGTGGGACCGAGTTAGAATTCACAACACCAGGGGGGTTATAGTCCAACAGGTTTGCTTGAAATTTCCAGCTCTCAGAGTGCTGCTCCTTCGACAGACTGAATAACAAGTGAATAGCAGGTGATTAAAAGTGTTAAAGGTTGTGGGTAAAGATTTATTTAGCCTGTTGGCACTCCAGTCACACTATTCATCTTTATCTGTTGACACTCTTAAATACCTGGAATTATCTTGCCATTATCTCTCTCTGCCTATAATTTCTGTGACTATGTGCTTTCTTCCACTTCACCTGATGAAGGGGCAGTGCTCTGAAAGCTTGTGATTTCAAATAAACCTGTTTATCTTTTAAAGTTGCCACTCAGGCGGATAGAGCTTGTAAGAAGGCCTATGGTGTTTTAGCGTTCATTAGCAGAGGGATTGAATTCAAGAGTCGTGAGGTGATGTGACCTTGGTAAGGCCACATTTGGAGTACGGTGTGCAGTTCTGGTCGCCTCACTTTAGGAAAGATGTGGAAGCTTTGGAGAGGGTGCAGAGGAGATTTACCAGGATGTTGCCTGGAATGGAGAATAGGTCGAATGAGGATAGGTTGAGAGTGCTCGGTCTTTTCTCATTGGAACGGCGAAGGATGAGGGGTGACTTGATAGAGGTTTATAAGATGATCAGGGAAATAGATAGAGTAGACAGTCAGAGACTTTTTCCCCAGGTACAACAGAGTGTTCCAAGGGGACATAAATTTAAGGTGAAGGGTGGAAGGTATGGGGGGGATGTCAGGGGTAGGTTCTTTACCCAGAGAGTGGTGGGGGCATGGAATGCGCTGCCTGTGGGAGTGGCAGAGTCAGAATCATTGGCGACCTTTAAGCGGCAATTGGATAGGTACATGGATAGGTGCTTAAGCTAGGACAAATGTTCGGCACAACATCGTGGGCCGAAGGGCCTGTTCTGTGCTGTATTGTTCTATGTTCTATGTTCTATGTTCTAACTATAACCTGGTATCGTGTGACTTCTGACTTTGTCCACCCCAGTCCAACACCGGCACCTCCACACGATGGTGGACAGGCGTTGGGGAGTTAAGAGGTGAGTTACTCACTGCAGGATTCCCAGCCTCTGCCTACTCTTGTAGCCACTACTTACACGACCAGATGGGTTTCTGGTCAATGGTAACCCCCAAATGTCCAGAGGGGGTTTATCAGTGATTGTGATACCATTGAATGACAAGGAGCGATGATTTACCCACTTATTTTCTCCTTCACTGGCCTTCTGGGAGAGGGCACGATACAAGTGGTGATGTTTTCTATCAGGTAAATCTTCACTATAGAAGGAATACTTTTGTATCTTCTAGCCAGTTACTCACCAACTAAATTCGGCGGTGTGTCAACATCTGCCTTGGTGATGGGACCAATAGATATCACACTGGATTGGCCTTTGCTGTTACTGCTTTGGGCATTTCTTTGACCGGAGCAGCTCTGAATTGGAAGGAAAGCTTTCATGTTATTGGGATCTTCCTGACCATTCACCTGAACTTGTAACTTCTCTAAGTATACACTGAAGAAATACACCTAACACTCAGAGAAAGGTTCATATTTACCAAACAGTAGATTGCGGAAAGTTAGATGAGCTGAGCAATTCTGGGAAAGTCTATGGTGTTAGTTTTAACCACCCCATTAGAAAAATAAAAATATTCACAGACCCCTTCAGCCCCAGATGCATATTTCCAGATGTAAGTGTACAGTTCCTGGTTTCCTCTCTCAATCCATTCTTATAAGTGGGGAGACACCTCCTACTATCCAACCCACAGCAATCATTCCAGAATGTATTGAAGTTTGGAAGATTATCAAACACTAAAACACCAACTCTCTCTGTCTAAGAAGGGTTTCTAAGATTACATAAGGATCTTGATCAAATGGGTCAATGGGCCGAAGAGGGGCAGATGGAGTTCAATCAGGATAAATGTCATGTGTTGCATTTTGTTAATGGTGGGGCCCTGGGTAGTGCTGTGGAACAGAGGGACCTAGGGGTTCAGGGACATAATCCTTTGAAGTTTACATCAGATATAGATTTACATTCTATTATCCCTTCCCTCAAGTGTCTTTGGTCATCTTCTATTGTATCTCTGAATCCTTAGACTTGGGAATACTAAGGGCAACTTAGTTAGCCTTCTCCTCTGGTCTGATACCTTTCTGAAATTTCCCAAATCATCATTGAATGTCAAGAGATTAGATTCTATCTTATTGAAGATGGTCATAGCCTGGAATTTGTGTCACATGAATGTTACTTGCCACTTGACAGCCCAAGAGTCGAGCGAGTGTGGTGGTGGGAAAGCACAGCCAGTCAGGCAGCATCCAAGGTGCAGGGGAATCGACGTTTCGAGCATAACCCCTTCATCAGAAAAGGCTGATTCTCCTGCACCTTGGGTACAGCCTGATAGGCTGCATTTGTCCAGCCCCACCCTCTCTCACCCCTGATCTTCAGAATCTGTAGTCCCCACTTTCTCCTACCTGTCAGCCCAGGCCTGGATATTGTTCAGATCTTGCTGCATTTGAACATGGACTGCTTCAGTCTCTGAGGAGATGCAAATGGTGCTGAATGTTGTGCAATGATTGACCTTACTGAGACTGACTCGGAGAGATGTACCACAACGAAACAGACCTTTAGATCCAACTCATTTTATCCTAAATTAATCTAGTCCCATTTGCTAGCACTTGGCCCATATCCCTCTGAACCCTTCCTATTCATATACCCATCCAAATGCCTCTTAAATGTTTTCATTGTACCAGTCTCCACCACATCCTCTGGCAGCTCATTCCATGCACGCACTACCCTTGGTGTGAAAAAGTTACCCCTTATGTCTCTTTTATATCTTTCCCCTCTCACCCTAAACCTATGCCCCTCTAGTTCTGGACTCCCCAACCCCAGGGAAAAGACCTTGTCTATTTCCCCTATCCATGCCCCTCATGATTTTGTAAACCTCTATAAGGTCACCCCTCAGCCTCCGATGCTCCAGGGAAAACAGTCCCAGCCTGGTCAGCCTCTCCCTGCAGCTCAACCCCTCCAAGCCTGGCAACATCCTTGTAAATCTTTTCTGAATCTTTTCATGATGGAGGGAGGGTCACTGATGAATCAGCTGAAGATGGTTGGGCCCTGGGACACTGCCCTGAGGGACTCCTGCAGAGATGCCCTGGAGCTCCCTCCCACCAACCACCACCTTCTTCCTATGTGTTAGGTATGACTCCAACCAGAGGATTGTGGGATTGTAGCTGTTTCAATCTTAGCATCAGGTACAACAGACTATGACTGCCTCATCCATCCTGTGTGACTATCATTATAAAGGAAGAATTGGATCTGATAGGAATGGGATGGCATGAGCTCCACTTGGAATGAACCAGTGACATCTACTGGGAAAACCCTTTCCTAAAAAAGGGTAAATCTTTTTACAACAGAGATCGGTTTCTGACAAAGTCATTCAGAAATATTTCACAGTAGGAGGTTAACTCTGAGTCCAAACAGGACACGCAGACCATCGAGAGAAAGGTCATACTTACTGGTAAACATTGGCTGGTTCGGAAGTCACACAGCCTGATCTGACAATGCAGGTAGATTTGATTGACATCACCAATAAACTTAAACGCTGAAAATGAGAAGCGGCAAATGGATGAGGTCCCAGTCTCCTTCACTTCCACCTCAGTTAAAGCGCTTGGACATCTGTAAGAAATTGTATGATAATTGTTCAAACATAATTATGTGCAACCTTTTAAATATTACACTCAGAATGTGAGATATTAGCACATCCTGCTAATCCTGCCTGCTAATGTAGTTAACTCGGCCATACTAGGGAGATTTAAATAATCTTTGGATAAGCTCATGGATGATGATGGGATAGCGTAGAGGATGGGCTTAGATTAATTCACAGGTTGGTGCAACATCGAGGGCCGAAGGGCCTGTTCTGTGCTGTAATGTTCTATGTTCTATGTTCTAATATCGTAGACTGCAGAGTCTCATCATTCACATTCACTTTTTGTCACAACATCAACTGGAATCTTCTACAGATTCAGGGATTCGGTCCAATGTCTCTGCCAACTCTTTTAAAAGTGCAATCCAGTCGTCCCAGGTGTCTCCCCAATGCACCTACTTAACCAAATAATCCTTGATATCATTTTCCTTAATTCTCTGCTATCCTTGCTCTATTTTTCATCCTATCCCCATCCCCAATTGTCTTAGAGAGCCATCTTACTTGAGTCTACCTCCATCAAAGAATATGGCTCTCCATATTGCCTCCCATCCCTCGCTGCTTCCCCTGCTGCTGAATGTGTTGGTGTCTCTAGCTTTGAGTTCGATGAATAAATCTAGAATCGAAAGTTTCTCTCAGTGGTGGGTGCCCATGACTATTGTCACAGATTGTTGTGAAAACCCATGAGGAGAGGGTGGGGAGCGGGCACTAATGTCTTTTAGGGAAGGAAATCTGCAGTTGTTACCTGGTCTGGGCCTACACATGACTCCAGACCCAATGCGACATGGTTGACTTCCAACAGCCCTCTGGAATAGTCAGACACTCAGGGAAGGCCCGAAGGGATGGACAATAAATGTTGGTCAACCTCAAGGCACTGACATCGCATGAACAAATATAAAGACAATACCAAATGGCATATATGAAAGCTGCATTTGTGAAAACTCTGGCAAGAATTTGGAAATTTCCTGTCACTTTAAGACTAGGGAACAGAGCAAGGTAGACAGGCTGAAACAAAGAGCTTTGAAAGTGACGTCTCAATTCAAGGGAGTAGAAGGCTTTGGAGAGAATACCAAAAGGGCTGAGATACTGGTGTCATACTCACTGATTGCTCACAAGGCCCCATCTCGTCTGCGATGAGGGGTTATTGTCTGGAGTGGTCCAACAGTTGTCCAGGGTCACCACAAACTGGTTGGGATCCAACTCCATGACAGTGACGCCAATGTAAACACGGTCATCTACACTGAGTCGGACTGGGGTCTGAGTGTAGGGTTGGCTATATTCCGGGTCTTGGTACATAATCATTCTGACTTCATATGACCCTTCACCTGATGGCAATGCTATGTTGACCACACTGTGTCAAGAAAAGGAGGAGAAGAAATGCAGTCAATTGACTTTCCCATAGGGGACTGAGAGGATAGGACCATGAGAACAGGAGCAGGCCATTCAGCCCATCGGACTGCTCGGATGGAGCAAAGCAGATGTTTCCACCACAAACCCTGTGGTCATCTTACTTCCAGGAGTGGAGAAATCCCAGGGAATACTTCATTCAGGGAGAAACCCATTTGTTCAAGTTCAAACCTTTCAAATTACTCACCAGGGGAGGGGAAGGAGCGGTGGGGAGTGATTGGTCCTTCACCTGTTTGGGTATTTGTCATTTCCTTGCCACACTGGATATCCAGTGGGTTGCTGGACGTGCCCTGGATACAGGAATGAAACTCAGTGCCTATCACCAGCTCACGTAGTAAACTCATTGCCCTGTCAGCTCCCCAAGCCCCAGGCATTCCCTCACCACATATTCCCCCCACCATGTCTGTGTGGGTTTCCTCCGGGTACTCCAGTTTCCTCCCACAGTCCAAACATATGCAGGTTAGGATGGATTGGCCATGGGAAATTGTCCCATAGTGCCCAGGGATGTGCAGGTTAGGGTGGGTTGGCCATGGGAAATTGTCCCATAGTGCCCAGGGATGTGCAGGTTAGGGTGGATTGGCCGTGGGGAAATTATCCCATAGTGCTCAGGGATGTGCAGGTTCGGGTGGATTGGCCATGGGAAATTGTCCCATAGTGCCCAGGGATGTACAGGTTAGGGTGGATTGGCCATGGGAAATTGTCCCATAGTGCTCAGGGATGTGCAGGTTCGGGTGGATTGGCCATGGGAAATTGTCCCATAGTGCCCAGGGATGTGCAGGTTAGGGTGGATTGGCCATGGGAAATTGTCCCATAGTGCCCAGGGATGTACAGGTTAGGGTGGGTTGGCCATGGGAAAATGTCCCGTAGTGCCCAGGGATATACAGGTTAGGGTGGGTTGGCCATGGGAAATTGTCCCATACTGGCCAGGGATGTACAGGTTAGGGTGGATTGGCCATGGGAAAATGTCCCGTAGTGCCCAGGGATGTACAGGTTAGGGTGGATTGGCCATGGTTAATGCAGAGTTACGGGTGTAGTGTAGGATGATCTGTGGAGGTTGGGTGCAGGGATCTACATTGTACTCCCCAACGCTGTCCGTTTGATTATGGGTTTGAAATATCTTGGTCTCCTTACCTTTGCACGACCTCATCCGACACAAACAGCGAGATGTCGATAGTGAGAGGGTACACGCAGGAGAAGTCTAGAGAAATAGTCCGATTGTGTGAAACAAGCCCGTAATTCTCAATGACCGACGCTTGGATGGTGTTGGAGTGAGTAAAGTGTGTGATGTTAACCTAAACATTAAAATATCTTTGTGACTCAGAGTGTCCCGAAAGGGGAGTCAGCACATCAGGCACTTTAAGAATTTGAAGCACATGTTGCTCTCGCATCCCTGAATCAGGAGCTGGGCAACACAATGTTCACATTCTGTCCCTGATTCAAGAATTCAACCTGGGATGGACAGAAAAACACATCTGTGCCACCATTCAATATAATGGCACAATCTCAGTATCCTATTCCCACCATCTCCCTATACCAGCTGATCCCTTTTGCTGTTCCACCTCCCCCCGTGAATATATTGAACGAACTGTCCCCAACAGCTTCCTGTGGGAGAAAATTCCACAGATTCACAGGTCTCCCATTGAAGAAAATCTTTCCCATCTTAGCCCTGAATGGTTTACTCCTTAATCTTAGACTGTGACCCCCCCCCCCCCAATTTCTGGACTTCCCCAACATCGGGAACATGCTTCCTGCATCTCTCCTGTTCCAGTCCTGTCAGTGTTTAAAAGGCATCTGGATGGGTATATGAATAGGAAGGGTTTAGGGGGATATGGGCCAAGTGCTGGCAAATGGGACTGGATTAGTTTAGGATATCTGGTTGACATGGACGATTGTAGACCGAAGGATCTGATTCTGTGCCACATGACTGTGCTGTGATTGCTCTATGGCATTACTCCAGATGTGGCCTCACCAATGCCTTTTGTCACTGAAGAATAACCACCCTACTCTTTTATTCAATTTCCCTCCCAGTCAATGCTAGGAGTCTAGTTCTGGTCAACCTTCTCTGAACTGCTCCCATGCATTTCAGACCTGCTGTAAGTAAGGAGCCCAAAACTGTCCATGGTATTCTGGCCTATTTCTCTATAATACCAAGCCCAAAAATACATTCAGCATTACAGCATCATATCCAGACCACTTACTGGGCACATCTGTCAACATGCACTCTGTCTGCCAAATGGTTCACAATTAACTTCATAAAATCCATCTTCCAGAACTACTCACATGAAGTTAATGTTTACAAGGAATTCAGTGCAGAAGAGTGTACTCTGCCTGGAGACTTCAAGAGGCAATTTCCCTTTTCTTTGCAGACCAGAGACATGCAAAATGTTCTTAAAATAGCTTGTTATGATTCCTGCTGATGGTAATACTGGACAAGTCAAATCCCAGAAAGAAACCTGGCTTGATGGACCATATCTTTAACACCTTCAATTGGTTCATGCGGTGGATAACCAGGGAGGAGGAGATGGAGAGATTTTTAATCAGTGATGGGATTGCAGGGTTGTGGAGGCTGGCAAAAAGAGAGTTGAGGCTAAGATGAGAGCAGGCATGATCATATTGAATGGGCTAGTAGGCTTGAGAGGCTGAATGGCCTCCTCCCGCTTCTAGTTCTTGAGTTCTTGTATTCATTCTCAACCAAACTGTAAATCTCTGTTCTGTAGTCAAAATAAATCTAATTACCTCACTGTATTTACTCTGCCAATCCTAAACCCAACAGTATAAACTCCTTTTTCTGATTAACATTACAGGGGTCTGTCCCAGGCACTTTACTGCAGTGGGACTAATATATTTTGGTCACTGTTCCAAGTTGACTTTCTGACCTTATCATCGAAATGCTTCACCAAACTAAAACTACACCCATCTGTCTCTGCTCTGGAATTCAAATCTAAAAAAAAACACATATTTCATGAAAATTGTCCCAGGAATGAAAAGTTTAACATATTAGGAATGTTTGAGGACTCTGGGTCTACTCGATGAAGTTTAGAAGGATGAGGAGAATCTAATTGAAACTTACAGAATACTGAATAGCCTGGATAGAGTGAATGTTGGGAAGATGCTTCCATTGGTTGGAGAGACTCGGACCCGAGGGCACAGCCTTCGAGTAAAGGGAAGACCCTTTAGAACAGAGATAAGGAGAAATCTCTTCAGCCAGAGATTAGGGAATCCATGGGATTCACTGTCACAGAGGGCTGTGGGGGGCCTGGTCATTGAGGATATTTAACACAGAGATAGATAGGTTCCTGAGAAACAAGGGGGTCAAGGGTTACGGGGAGAAATGGGGTTGAGAAACATACTGAATGGAGGAACAGACTCAATGGGCCAAATGGCCTAATTTCTGCTCCTATGTCTTACAGTCATCATTCATCAAAGTCCTTTTGAGTTTTTTGAGTTGTTCTGCATGTACAAACCTTGAGTGTGGAGCCACATGAGGGTCTGGTGCTATCGAAATGAAAGGTCAATCTTCCATCAGTGACCTGCCCGATACAACTGGGGTCTTTCAAGTGGAAGTAGCGAGTGTGCCAGGCATCGCTGAACAACAGGCAGCGGGAGAGTGAGATCTCACTGCTGCTCCCATTACACACCAGCCTGTAGTCTGGAATCACAACAAAACAGCCATCAACAATTTACAAAATGTGCCCTGGCACTATATTAATGCAGTAAGGAAGGGGCAAACATGGGGGTTTCTCTGGAAGAGAGGAAGGTCCTGCCTAATGTATTCACAGATGAGCCATAGATTATAGGAACCTGCAGCTCAGGGATAATGTCCCACCTCTAGGACAAGAAACCCAAGTTCAAATGACATCTCAGAATAGATTGATCAGGAAACATCAACCAGAAGGTGTATAACTCTGATGATGTCTTGGTATGTAAGTTCAATATCTCTGAGCTGTACCATTTTGATTAGATTACTTAGTGTGGAAACAGGCCCTTCGGCCCAACAAGTCCACACTGCCCCGCCAAAGCGCAACCCACCCAGACCCCTACATCTACCCCTTACCTAACACTACGGGCAATTTAGCATGGCCAATTCACCTGGCCTGCACATCTTTGGACTGTGGGAGGAAACCGGAGCTCCCGGAGGAAACCCACGCAGACACGGGGAGAACGTGCAAACTCCACAGAGTCAGTCGCCTGAGGCGGGAATTGAACCCGGGTCTCTGGCGCTGTGAGGCAGCAGTGCTAACCACTGTGCCACCGTGTCACCCACACCATTGGTGGGGGATTCAGGGTAGTCTTGGTTTGAACTTTAAATCAAAGCACAGAAAATGTGGAGGGGAGATAGTTAGATATGACTGGGATATGACTGGGATATGACTGAGATATGACTGGGATATGACTGGGATATGACTGAGATATGACTGAGATATGACTGGGATATGACTGGGATATGACTGAGATATGACTGGGATATGACTGGGATATGACTGAGATATGACTGGGATATGACTGGGATATGACTGGGATATGACTGGGATATGACTGAGATATGACTGGGATATGACTGGGATATGACTGGGATATGACTGAGATATGACTGGGATATGACTGGGATATGACTGGGATATGACTGAGATATGACTGGGATATGACTGGGATATGACTGGGATATGACTGGGATATGACTGGGATATGACTGAGATATGACTGGGATATGACTGAGATATGACTGGGATATGACTGGGATATGACTGGGATATGACTGAGATATGACTGGGATATGACTGGGATATGACTGCGATATGACTGGGATATGACTGGGATATGACTGGGATATGACTGGGATATGACTGGGATATGACTGGGATATGACTGCGATATGACTGCGATATGACTGGGATATGACTGGGATATGACTGGGATATGACTGGGAAACAGATAAATTTCTCAGTTGTCATTGAGTTCACAATCAACCAATGAGCACAGTAACCAGGGTATACCCATGGCTACTATCCCATTACCAAGTCAGTCTTTATTTACACATGGAGAGCCCTTGGCTGTCATACGACCTCATTCAGAGTCAGGTAGGGACCAGATTGTCAGTATCTCTGACCCTGACCCCTGTGGTGTGTCAGCCAAGGCTCCCTGATTGGACCAGATTTAACAGCCCCAATCAGGGAACTCACATTCTCTGATGTCCAGCTTGTTACAATCACTTCACTGGTCAGATAAACGTAATACACAGACGGTGCTAGACAGACTCAGAAGGGCTGGCAGTTCGGAACTCAATCAGAAAATCTCTCCACAGATGGTGCCAAACTTGCTGAGTTTCTCCAGCATCCTTTGTGCTTGTTTCAGAGTTCCAACCTCAACAGGATTTCCCTTGAAAGGGGTATGGGAAGGTTGGCTGTCACCCAGATGGGAGTTGTAAGGGTTGATGGTTGGCAGTGCTGTATGTGGTCTGAAAGGAGTGGTTATGTCCCACATCGGTTGCATTGATTATTCTGCTCACTGTTACCCCTCTTACCATAGTTCTTATTCATCTGGTCACCAGTGGCATCATCACAGAAGCATCCGACAACCCCTCTCTGCTCGCCGCACCACTCCTCTGCTGTGCACGACTCTCTCTCACATGGGGACTGTAATGCTGGTGGTGAAAACAGTACGCACTGTTACAACTTCATCCACCCAACAACAAGTTCGTTCCAACAATCCCATCAGGAAACACTGGTCCTGACAATGGGATGAACATCAAGATGAACTGGGACTGTGTGATTGCTATTGATCTGTCGGTTAGTTGGCAGAGATTCACAGAATTACTACAACCCAGGAGGTGGTCAGCATGTCCATCACCTTCCTGCTGGCTGCCTGAATGATCATCTCACTCAGTGTCTCTCTCCCCATTCTCATACACATTCTTCCTAAGGGGTAACCTTTTCACCCAGAGGGTGGTATGTGTATGGGATGAGCTGCCAGAGGAAGTGGTGGAGGCTGGTACAGGATGGGGACATGATTAGGAAAGGTTGAGAGGGATATGGGCCAAATGGGACTAGATTAAGTTAGGATACCTGCTCGGTATGGATGAGTTGGACTGAAGATTTTGTTTCTGTGAAGCACATCTCTATGACTTTAAATGGCCACCTAATCCCCTCTCAAAAGCCTGAACTGAATCTGTCTCCACCACATTCTCTGTCTGCTTCTTCCACTGACTATAGCAGAAAGTGTTTCTCAAATCACTGTTGTTTCTTTTACCAATTACGCACCTCCTGCTCTTGTTCCCCCTCATGATTGGGATCAAGTTTCCTTCTGTCTGCTCTATTCAGTGCCTGCTCGTGATTTAGGAAACTTCTATTAGATCTCCCTCTCAGCCTTCTGCTCTCCAAGGAGAACAGTTCCAACCTCTTCAATTATCTTCATCACTGAAGTTTTTCAATCATTGTTGTCAAGCTGCACACAATTCTGGTCTCCCCGCTACAGGAAAGATGTTGTAAAACTTGAAAGAGTTCAAAAAAGAAGGCAAATCAGAGCAGGACTTATACACTTAATGGTAAGGTCCTGGGCAGTGTGGCTGAACAAAGAGACCTTGGAGCGCAAGTTCATAGCTCCTTGAAAGTGGAGTCACAGGTAGATAGGATAGTGAAGAAGGTGTTTGGTATGCTTTCCTTTCTTGATCAGAGTATTGAGTATTGATCAGAGGTCATGTTGCGGCTGTACAGGACATTGGTTAGGCCACTGTTGGAATACTGTGTGCAATTCTGGCCTCCCTCCTATCGGAAGGATGTTGTAAAGCTTGAAAGGGTTCAGAAATGATTTAAAAGGATGTTGCCAGGGTTGGAGGATCTGAGCTATAGGGAGAGGCTGAACAGGCTGGGGCTGTTTTCCCTGGAGCGTCGGAGGCTGAGGGGTGACCTTATGGAGATTTACAAAATTACAAAAAGACCCCAGTATTTTCCCTGGGGTGGGGGAGTCCAGAACTAGAGGGGCATAGGTTTAGGGTGAGAGGGGAAAGATATAAAGGGGACCTAAGGGGCAACGTTTTCACCCAGAGGGTGGTACGTGTATGGAATGAGCTGCCAGAGGAAGTGGTGGAGGCTGGTACAATTAGACCATTTGAAAGGCATCCGGATGGAGACATGAAGAGGAAGGGTTTAGAGGGATATGGGCTAAGTGCCCCTGTTGATAAAGCTGAGGGCACTGTGTGCTTTATTCACTGCTCTCTCCCCCTGTCCTGCCATCTTCAATGATTTGTGCACCCATACCCCAGCTCCCCGTGCTCCCGCCATACCGCCTTTAGAATTGTAGCCCCTATTTTGGATTGACTTTAAATGATTTTCCAACCCAAGTTCATCACCTCACACCTCCATGTATGAAACATCATCTGCCACCTTTCTGCCCATGTCAATGTGCTTTCGGAGTTCAACACTGTTGTGGAGTCACCCAGTACAGAAACAGACCAGCCCATCCATACTGAATGTAATCCCAAACTAAAGTAGATCCCCCCGCCTGCTCCTGGCCTGTATCCCTCCATACCTTTCTGATCCATGAACTTATTCAGGGGTCTTCTAAACATTGTACCATTACCCACATCTACCACTTCCTCAGAAAGTTCATTCCACATGCAAACCACCCTATCCTCCTCAGAGTTTACAATTCTTCTAAGCATCATAACATCTATAAATTCTGAAAGTATCCCCTGCAAGATCCAGATCATTAGTGTATTTTGGGAAAAGCAAGAGTCCCAATACGGAAACCCTGAGGAACTCCATATCAAACCTTTTCCCAGCCTGAAACATACACTGTTTCCTATCCCTCAGCTGATTTTGTAAGCACCTTCTACCTGTCCCTTTTACCCTGTTAGACCTGTCAGTTTGTCCACAAAGCATCCCATAGGACCGTATCAAACACCTTCGGTAAGTCCATGTACATTACATCAACTGCGCTGCTTTCCTCAACCCTCTCTGTTAGCTCTTCAAAACAGCTCCAGTTTTCCCCATAACATTCTTTAATTGGCTCGCATTTATTCATGTGATTACTAATGTTGTACCAAAGAGGTTCTTCTAAAAGCTTCCCCAGCATTGAAGTGAAACGGACTGGTCTGTAATTGCTGGGTTTATTCTCACAAAGCTTTCTTTGAACAAGGCAATTTTCCTGTTCCCCAGCAACACCCCTAGGTCCAGGGAGACTGATTATGGTCTGTGCTCCTGTAGTTTATGCTGTCACTTCCTTCACAATCCTTGGATGACTCTCTCAACCTGTCCCTGCCAATACAAACCATCCAACTATGCCTCCTTGTCAATCTTGATCCCACATGGAGACTGTTACCACATCTTTGTAGCATCCAGTTCCTTACCAATGTGAAGTGATGCATTTTCGAAGGTCAAGGTGAGGTGGAAATTATACAGTGAATGGCAGAACCCCTAGGAGTACTGTTTTGCAGAGGGATCTGGTCCACAGATCAGTGAAGGTGGCAGCACAGGTAAATAAGGGAGTATAAAAGGCCTATGGCACGCTTACCTTCAATGGAAGCAGCACTGAGTATAAGGATAGGCAGGTTATGCTGCAGCTTTATAGAGCTTCAGTTCAACCACAGTACTGTCATCACACTATCATGTGGATGTTTTGAAGAATGTACACAGAAGGTTTACCAGGATGTTGCCTGGTCTGGGGGATGTTAGCTATGGAGAAAGTTTGGATAGACTGGGTTTGTTTTCACTGGAACACAGGAGGTTGAGGGGCGATCTGATAAGAGTTTATAAGATTATGAATGGCATGGATAGAGTGGGAAATATGAGGAATTTTCCCAGGAGGGAGGGGTCAGTTACCAGGGGACACAGTTCAAGGTGGGGGTGGGGGCAGAATGTTTAAAAGAGATGTGTGCGGTAAGTTTTTCACACAGAGGGTGGGGTGTACCTGGAACACACTGCCAGTGGAGGGGGTGGAAGCAGACACAATAGCAGCATTTACCTGGATGGATACAGGAATAGGAAGGGAATAGAAGGATACCGATCCTGTAAGTGAAGACAGTTTTAGTATGGGTTGGCAGGCTGGAAGGGCCGAAGAGCCTGTTCCTATACCGAATTGTTCTCTGTTCTTTGGGAAAGTATTCCTGTAATACCTCGACCAGGCCACTTGCTGTTTTGTGTAAACTTCCTTTCGGCCGTACTCCCCTCTGGTGACCTTTGTACCTTCTACATCGCTCACGAACAATCTCCCTTTAACTTCACTGCCGGTCTCTATTCATAAACCCTCTTTGCTTCTTGTAGTCACTTTCTCACAGTGATTGCAGCTGCTAAAATTCCAAAACTTGGATCTCAAGCTGAAGACATTTCCTGTAATCCAGGACACAGGAGTTCCCGAAAAACAGAGAGCATATTCTTAAGTTGGAGCAGCTCTGTCAATTCCTTATCTAGTTGTTAACCCCATTACTGCTAAACCAACACCTGAGCAAAGCTATTAAGTCATAATTATGATTAAAACCTTACTCACCCTGGTAAATTTGACCAATGTTTAACAGGCCTTACGATTTGAAGTTAACCTTAATCAATGCTCTTTTGTCATGCTCACATGAAGACAATTTGGGGTTCCCTTGGTCTGTATCTCACTCCTGAATATGCACCTCCTTTATCAACTGTACACTTCCATTAAAAATCATTTCTCATCTATACTGTGTAGTTTGTTTAACTAACTAAAAACCAGAAAATATGGGAGGTCTGGCAGTATCTGTGAAGAGAGAGAGAGAGAAAGAGAAAGAGAGAAAGAGGTAAAGAGAAAGAGAGAGAGAGGTATAGAGAGAGAAAGAGAAAGAGAGAGAAGTAGAGAGAAAGAGAGAGATAGAGAGAGAAAGAGAAAGAGAGAGAGAGATAGAGATAGAGATCAAGAAACAGAGTTAATATTTTGTGTCCAGACTGACTCTTCTAGAGAACACTGAACATGAAACGTTAGCTCTGTTTCTCTCCCTATGGACACCACCAAACCTGCTGAGTTTCTCCAATACTTTCTGTTTTTGACTCAGCCTATTGCCAGCATCTGCAGTATTTTGATTTAATGAGCTTGCTTAACTTCTCACAGTAAATTACAATAAGAGTGTGCTGCTGATTGACAGAATGGCAGATGGAGTTTAATTTAGGTAAGATCAGATTACTTACAGTGTGGAAACAGGCCCTTCAGCCCAATAAGTCCACACTGACCCTCCATAAGAGCAGCCCACCCAGAACCATTCCCCTACACCTAACACTGTGGGCAATTTCCCATGGCTAATTCACCTAACCTGCACCTTTTTGGACTGTGGGAGGAAACCGGAGCACCCGGAGGAAACCCACACAGACACGGGGGGAGAATGTGCAAACTCCACACAGACAGTTGCCTGAGGTGGGAATTGAACCCGGGTCTCTGGTGGTGTGAGGCAGCAGTGCTAACCACTGTGCCATCGTGCCGCCCTCAATGTAAAGTGTTTGCATTTTGGTGGGTCAAGCCAGGGCAGAACTTACACAGTCGATGGCAAGACCCTGGGGAGGGTTATAGAGTAAAGCGATCTAGGAAGACAGGTTCATAGTTCCTTGAAAGGGGAGTCACAGGTAGGCAGGCGGTGAAGAAGGTTTTGGGTATGCTAGTTTTCATTGGTCAGAGCATTGACTAAAGGAGTTGGGATGACTTGTTGTGGCTGTACAGGACATTGGTGAGGCCACATTTGGAGAACTGTGTGTAGTTCTGGTTGTCCAACTATAGAAATTATATTATTAAATTAGAAAAAGTGCAGAAAAGATTTACTAGGCTGAAAGGTTTGAGTTATAAGGAGAAGTTGGACAGTTTGGGACTTTGTTCCCTAGTGTGTAGGAGACTGAGGGGTGCCCTTATAGAGCACGATAAAATCCCATGGTAGGGGATCTGAAACAAGGGCAGAGGTTTAAGGTGAGAGGGGAGAGATACAAACGGGGCCAGAGGGGCAATTTGTTTGCACAGAGGGTGGTGACTCTCTGGAATGGGCTGCCAGAGGTAGTGGGGGAAGTGAGTACAATTTAAGAAACATTTAGACCAGCACATGGATGGGATAGGTCCAGGGGGATAGGGACCAAACACAGGCAAACAGGTCTCAAATCATTGTGAAAACTGGGTGTTATGGTAAAGGACCTGTTTTTATGCTCTTGACCTCAATGAATCTATCTATGACTGTAGGCCTCTAAACCACCACAGACAGGCAGCATCCCCAGCTTAAAAATACAACAAACATCACCTTGAAAGCTGTTATCTCTACAGCAATGCCTGACTCACAATCCTTATTTTGACCACAAAGGGTTTACTACGAGGGAGTTAACACGTAATTCACGAATCTCTTGTCCTATGTCTCACCCAGGTGCAGTCACCTAACTTTGGTCTCCGGCCCCAGACTTTTTGCTCCTGAATTTGTAAGCTACAGTGAACAGCAAATACGAGGAAGGCAAATAGATTCTTACGGCAATTCCAGCTGGCCCTCCAAGAAGGGATGGAGAGCCCACGGATGGCACATGCCCTTTCATAGCCTGAGATGGCATCACAGAGCAGGAGATTGCTTGTCCCATATGCACACAGGTCATAGACACACGATGTGTAATAGTTGGTGGGGTCTAGGTGCCAGTGACATTCAGAGAAAGGTCCAGTCTCATTGACAATGATGGAGCAGAATGACTCAAATTGGAATCGGAGTGGACAGTCCAGCTCAACATTGCGATTATCGTCCTGACAACTACAGGAGAAACAAGAGGTCAATTAGAAATTAAATTATCACAACCTACACCCAAATACACAGAAAATATTGCTGACAATTTATTGGGACAGTGAAGAGAGAGCGTTACTCTGTATCTAACCCCGTGCTGTCCCTGTCTCTGGGAATGTTTGATGGGGGGGTCAGTGTAGAGAGAGCTTTACTCTGTATCTAATCCCGTACTGTCCCTGTCCCTGGGAGTGTTTGATGGGGTACAGTGTACAGTGAGCTTTACTCTGTATCTAACCCCATGCTGTCCCTGGACGTGGGAGAGTTCGATGGGGGGGAAAGTGTAGAGAGAGCTTTACTCTGTATCTAACCCTGTGCTGTCCCTGTCCCTGGGAGTGTTTGATGGGGGGGAAAGTGTAGAGGGAGCTTTACTCTGGATCTAACTCTGTGCAGTCCCTGTCCCTGGGAGTGTTTGATGGGGGGACAGTGTAGAGGGAGCTTTACTCTGTATCTAACCCCGTGCTGTCCCTGTCCCTGGGAGTGTTTAATGGGGGACAGTGTAGAGGAGGCTTTCCCCTGTATCTAACCCCGTGCTGTCCCTGTCCCTGGGAGTGTTTGATGGGGGACAATGTAGAGAGAGCTTTACTCTGTATCTAACCCTGTGCTGTCCCTGTCCTGGGTGTGTTTGATGGGGGGACCATGTAGAGTAAGCTTTACCCTGTATCTAACCCTGTGCTGTCCCTGTCCCTGGGAGTGTTTGATGGGGGGGACAGAGTAGAGGGATCTTTACTCTGTATCTAACCCCGTGCTGTCCCTGTCCCTGGGAGTGTTTAATGGGGAACAATGTAGAGGGAGCTTTACTCTGTAACTAACCCTGTGCTGTCCCTGTCCCTGGGAGTGTTTGATGGGGGACAGTGTAGAGTGAGCTTTACCCTGTATCATCCCCCGTGCTGTCCCTGTCCCTGGGAGTGTTTGATGGGGGACAGTGTAGAGGGAGCTTTACTCTGTATCTAACCCTGTGCTGTCCCTGTCCCTGGGAGTGTTTGATGAGGGACAGTGTAGAGGAAACTTTACTCTGTATCTAACCCCATGCTGTCCCTGGGAGTGTTTGATGGGGGGTCAGTGTAGAGGAAGCTTTACTCTGTATCTAACCCCATGCTGTCCCTGGACCTGGGAGAGTTCAATGGGGGGGAAAGTGTAGAGAGAGCTTTACTCTGTATCTAACCCTGTGCTGTCCCTGTCCCTGGGAGTGTTTGATGGGGGAGAAAGTGTAGAGGGAGCTTTACTCTGGATCTAACCCTGTGCTGTCCCTGTCCCTGGGAGCGTTTGATTGGGGGACAGTGTGGAGGGAGCTTTACTCTGTATCTAACCCCGTGCTGTCCCTGTCCCTGGGAGAGTTTGATGGGGGACAGTGTAGAGAGAGCTTTACTCTGTATCTAACCCCATGCTGTCCCTGGGAGTGTTTGATGGGGGGTCAGTGTAGAAAGAGCTTTACTCTGCATCTAACCCCGTGCTGTCCCCATCCCTGGGAGTGTTTAATGGGGGACAGTGTAGAGGGAGCTTTACTCTGTATCTAACCCCGTGCTGGCCCTGTCCCTGTCCCTGGAAGTGTTTGATGGGGGACAGTGTAGAGGGAGCTTTACTCTGTATCTAACCCCGTGCTGGCCCTGTCCCTGGGAGAGTTTGATGGGGGGACAGTGTAGAGGGAGCTTTATTCTGTATCTAACCCCGTGCTGTCCCTGCCCCTGGGAGTGTTTGATGGGGGACAATGTAGAGAGAGCTTTACTATGTATCTAACCCTGTGCTGTCCCTGTCCCTGCCCCTGGGAGTGTTTGATGGGGGACAGTGTAGAGGGAGATTTACTCTGTATCTAACCCTGTGCTGTCCCTGTCCCTGGGAGTGTTTGATGGGGGGACAGTGTAGAGGGAGATTTACTCTGTATCTAACCCTGTGCTGTCCCTGTCCTGGGTGTCTTTGATGGGGGGACCATGTAGAGTGAGCTTTATCCTGTATCTAACCCTGTGCTGTCCCTGTCCCTGGGAGTGTTTGATGGGGGGGGACAGTGTAGAGGGATCTTTACTCTGTATCTAACCCCGTGCTGTCCCTGTCCCTGGGAGTGTTTGATGGGGAACAGTATAATGGGAGCTTTACTCTGTATCTAACCCCGTGCTGTCCCTGTCCCTGGGAGTGTTTAATGGGGAACAGTGTAGAGGGAGCTTTACTCTGTATCTAACCCTGTGCTGTCCCTGTCCGTGGGAGTGTTTGTTGGGGAACAGTGTAGAGGAAGCTTTACCCTGTATCATCCCCCGTGCTGTCCCTGTCCCTGGGAGTGTTTGATGGGGGACAGTGTAGAGGAAGCTTTACTCTGTATCTAACCCTGTGCTGTCCCTGTCCCTGGGAGTGTTTGATGGGGAACAGTGTAGAGGGAGCTTTACTCTGTATCTAACCCCGTGCTGTCCCTGTCCCTGGGAGTGTTTGATGGGGGGACAGTGTAGAAAGAGCTTTACTCTGTATCTAACCCTGTGCTGTCCCTGTCCGTGGGAGTGTTTGTTGGGGAACAGTGTAGAGGAAGCTTTACCCTGTATCATCCCCCGTGCTGTCCCTGTCCCTGGGAGTGTTTGATGGGGGACAGTGTAGAGGGAGCTTTACTCTGTATCTAACCCTGTGCTGTCCCTGTCCCTGGGAGTGTTTGATGTGGGACAATGTAGAAGGAGCTTTACTCTGTATCTAACCCCGTGCTGTCCCTGTCCCTGGGAGTGTTTGATGGAGGGTCAGTGTAGAAAGAGCTTTACTCTGCATCTAACCCCGTGCTGTCCCCATCCCTGGGAGTGTTTAATGGGGAACAGTGTAGAGGGAGCTTTAGTCTGTATCTAACCCCGTGCTGGCCCTGTCCCTGTCCCTGGAAGTGTTTGATGGGGGACAGTGTAGAAGGAGCTTTACTCTGTATCTAACCCCGTGCTGGCCCTGTCCCTGGGAGAGTTTGATGGGGGGACAGCGTAGAGGAGGCTTTACTCTGTATCTCAACCCGTGCTGTCCCTGTCCCCGGGAGTGTTTAATGGGGAACAGTGTAGAGGGAGCTTTACTCTGTATCTAACCCCGTGCTGTCCCTGTCCCTGGGAGTGTTTGATGGGGGGACAGTGTAGAAAGAGCTTTACTCTGTATCTAACCCTGTGCTGTCCCTGTCCCTGGGAGTGTTTGATGGGGAACAGTGTAGAGGGAGCTTTACTCTGTATCTAACCCCGTGCTGTCCCTGTCCCTGGGAGTGTTTGATGGGGGGACAGTGTAGAAAGAGCTTTACTCTGTATCTAACCCTGTGCTGTCCCTGTCCCTGGGTGTGTTTGATGGGGAACAGTGTCGAGGAAGCTTTACTCTGTATCTAACCCTGTGCTGTCCCTGTCCGTGGGAGTGTTTGTTGGGGGACAGTGTAGAGGGAGCTTTACCCTGTATCATCCCCCGTGCTGTCCCCGTCCCTGGAAGTGTTTGATGGGGGACAGTGTAGAGGGAGCTTTACTCTGTATCTAACCCTGTGCTGTCCCTGTCCCTGGGAGTGTTTGATGGGGGGGACAGTGTAGAGGGAGCTTTACTCTGTATCTAACCCCGTGCTGTCCCTGTCCCTGGGAGTGTTTGATGTGGGACAATGTAGAAGGAGCTTTACTCTGTATCTAACCCCATGCTGTCCCTGGGAGTGTTTGATGGGGGGTCAGTGTAGAGGGAGCTTTACTCTGTATCTAACCCCGTGCTGTCCCTGTCCCTGGGAGAGTTTGATGGGGGACAGTGTAGACAGAGCTTTACTCTGTATCTAACCCCATGCTGTCCCTGGGAGTGTTTGATGGGGGGTCAGTGTAGAAAGAGCTTTACTCTGCATCTAACCCCGTGCTGTCCCCATCCCTGGGAGTGTTTAATGGGGAACAGTGTAGAGGGAGCTTTAGTCTGTATCTAACCCCGTGCTGGCCCTGTCCCTGTCCCTGGAAGTGTTTGATGGGGGACAGTGTAGAAGGAGCTTTACTCTGTATCTAACCCCGTGCTGGCCCTGTCCCTGGGAGAGTTTGATGGGGGGACAGCGTAGAGGGAGCTTTACTCTGTATCTCAACCTGTGCTGTCCCTGTCCCCGGGAGTGTTTAATGGGGAACAGTGTAGAGGGAGCTTTACTCTGTATCTAACCCCGTGCTGTCCCTGTCCCTGGGAGTGTTTGATGGGGGGACAGTGTAGAAAGAGCTTTACTCTGTATCTAACCCTGTGCTGTCCCTGTCCCTGGGAGTGTTTAATGGGGAACAGTGTAGAGGAAGCTTTACTCTGTATCTAACCCTGTGCTGTCCCTGTCCGTGGGAGTGTTTGTTGGGGGACCGTGTAGAGGAAGCTTTACCCTGTGTCATCCCCCGTGCTGTCCCTGTCCCTGGAAGTGTTTGATGGGGGACAGTGTAGAGGGAGCTTTACTCTGTATCTAACCCTGTGCTGTCCCTGTCCCTGGGAGTGTTTGATGGGGGGACAGTGTAGAGGGAGCTTTACTCTGTAGCTAACCCCGTGCTATCCCTGTCCCTGGGAGTGTTTAATGGGGAACAGTGTAGAGGAAGCTTTACTCTGTATCTAACCCCGTGCTGTCCCTGTCCGTGGGAGTGTTTGTTGGGGGACAGTGTAGAGGGAGCTTTACCCTGTATCATCCCCCGTGCTGTCCCCGTCCCTGGAAGTGTTTGATGGGGGACAGTGTAGAGGGAGCTTTACTCTGTATCTAACCCTGTGCTGTCCCTGTCCCTGGGAGTGTTTGATGGGGGGGACAGTGTAGAGGGAGCTTTACTCTGTATCTAACCCCGTGCTGTCCCTGTCCCTGGGAGTGTTTGATGTGGGACAGTGTAGAAGGAGCTTTACTCTGTATCTAACCCTGTGCTGTCCCTGTCCGTGGGAGTGTTTGTTGGGGAACAGTGTAGAGGAAGCTTTACCCTGTATCATCCCCCGTGCTGTCCCTGTCCCTGGGAGTGTTTGATGTGGGACAATGTAGAAGGAGCTTTACTCTGTATCTAACCCCATGCTGTCCCTGGGAGTGTTTGATGGGGGGTCAGTGTAGAGGGAGCTTTACTCTGTATCTAACCCCGTGCTGTCCCTGTCCCTGGGAGAGTTTGATGGGGGACAGTGTAGACAGAGCTTTACTCTGTATCTAACCCCATGCTGTCCCTGGGAGTGTTTGATGGGGGGTCAGTGTAGAAAGAGCTTTACTCTGCATCTAACCCCGTGCTGTCCCCATCCCTGGGAGTGTTTAATGGGGAACAGTGTAGAGGGAGCTTTAGTCTGTATCTAACCCCGTGCTGGCCCTGTCCCTGTCCCTGGAAGTGTTTGATGGGGGACAGTGTAGAAGGAGCTTTACTCTGTATCTAACCCCGTGCTGGCCCTGTCCCTGGGAGAGTTTGATGGGGGGACAGCGTAGAGGGAGCTTTACTCTGTATCTCAACCTGTGCTGTCCCTGTCCCCGGGAGTGTTTAATGGGGAACAGTGTAGAGGGAGCTTTACTCTGTATCTAACCCCGTGCTGTCCCTGTCCCTGGGAGTGTTTGATGGGGGGACAGTGTAGAAAGAGCTTTACTCTGTATCTAACCCTGTGCTGTCCCTGTCCCTGGGAGTGTTTAATGGGGAACAGTGTAGAGGAAGCTTTACTCTGTATCTAACCCTGTGCTGTCCCTGTCCGTGGGAGTGTTTGTTGGGGGACCGTGTAGAGGAAGCTTTACCCTGTGTCATCCCCCGTGCTGTCCCTGTCCCTGGAAGTGTTTGATGGGGGACAGTGTAGAGGGAGCTTTACTCTGTATCTAACCCTGTGCTGTCCCTGTCCCTGGGAGTGTTTGATGTGGGACAGTGTAGAAGGAGCTTTACTCTGTATCTAACCCCATGCTGTCCCTGGGAGTGTTTGATGGGGGGTCAGTGTAGAGGGAGCTTTACTCTGTATCTAACCCCGTGCTGTCCCTGTCCCTGGGAGTGTTTGATGGGGGGACAGTGTAGAGGGAGCTTTACTCTGTATCTAACCCCGTGCTATCCCTGTCCCTGGGAGTGTTTAATGGGGAACAGTGTAGAGGAAGCTTTACTCTGTATCTAACCCCGTGCAGGTCCCTTTGGTAGAGACTGGTTTTCAATTTCTTTGAGAGCAAGATTTACATTGGCTCTCCCTCTAAATTTCAAAATGCCAGGTTTATATACCCCCCCATAACACATGAGACTCTTATGATTTGATTGGTTTCCAGGTGTCAAAACAATAAAATTCAAATTCCACCTGCCCTTCTTCCGTGGTTACATCCAAGCCTGGGTGTCGCTGGAGAAGGAGCACACACTTTCCACCAACTCTCTCAAGCTGTTCAGGGAGAGGTGGGCGCTGCAGGGAGTGGAGTGCATTATTTCCCTCTCCAACTCTATTTTGATTTAATCCCTGACCTCCCCTTCACTGTCTGATCACACAGCATTGCCCTTTGGTGTGAAGGGCACTGCTTGTCACTGGCCACTCGGGTGTTTCCTATCTTCCTAGTGGTGGAAATTGAATAAAGATTCGTACACCTTGTGTCTCTCACTGTGTCTCACACCTGCACACACACACCATGGGTACTGGGGAAAATATAAGCACTACTGCTGTTAGGCGGTAGTGTGGGGGAAATTTTAAAAAATGAAAAAAATGAAAATTAAACTTCAAATTCCATTGGTTTCTGGTATCCTGAGCATAATTTAAACTAATTGATTAAATTTGCATTGTTGTCAGAACAGCAACCAAAGCTCGGGCATCCATTTCACGCCCATTTACTACATGAATCTATTTTGGAACAGCCCATCTCCCAGCCTTTCTATCAGGCAGCTGAGTCTGCAATTTAAATTTACTTCAATATTCAGAAAACACTTTCTATTTTAAAGTGAACATGCATGCTTTTGACTTCATAATACTACCATCTGCATAAAACTAAATTTTCCTAACTCCAAAAACAGAAATTGCTGGAAAATCTCTGCAGTTCTGGCAGCATCTGTGGAGAGCAATCAGAGTTAATTCGGGCATCAGAACATTTTCCCAGCTACCATCTGTTCTGCAGAAGGGTCACTCCAACCAAAATATTAACTCTGATCTCTCTCTACAAATGCTGCCAGACCCACTGAGCTTTTCCAGCCATTCCTGTTTCTGTTGGTACAGTAGTGGTCAGGTCAGAGGATGGGGCAGAGTGATCATTTCTCTCTCAAATCCTGCATGGTCTGTGTGTCTGACTGTGCAGCTGGAAAACTCTACCCCAAATCGCTGTTTTCCGTTTTCCAGGAATTGCCAAACTCCGTGTCGCTCCTGGCCGTCTGTCCGTTCGGCAGAACCTTGTCATCTGTCACGTTCCCATTGAAGTTCCCGCACATCCCACACAGTCTGTTTGCATATTCTGGCCCCACCTTTACCAACACCGTGCTCCTTCCATCATAATGCACCTCCAAATTGGTGACTATGTCAACCACAATGAAGCCATCCGACTGTGAGACACTGGCCAAGCCCTGAATACCGTGGGGCAACGATACGGTTGCGTCATTCACCTGGGAAGACAAGCAGGTCAGGTGACAATGAGCATCGAACAGTACAGCACCAGAACAGGCCCTTCGGCCCACAATGTTGTATCGAACATGACACCAAATTAAATTAAACCCTGCTGCCTGCCCTTGCTCCATATCCCTCCAATCTGTGTATATCCATGTGTTTGTCTAAAAGCCCCTTAATCCCCCCCCCCCCCCCCCCCTTATTGTATATGCCTCCACCACCCCCCATCAGCGTGTTCCACACTCCAACCCCTCTCTGGGTAAAAACCTTGCCCCTCACATCTCCTTTGAACTTTCCCCTCTCACCTTAATGGCATGTCCTCTAGTATTAGACATTTCAACTCTGGGAAAAAGATTCTGACTGTCAACCCAATCTCTGCATCTCATTATTTTATAAACTTCTATCAAGTCTCCCACCAGCCTCCACCACTCCAGAGAAAACAACCTGAGTTTTTCCAGCATCTCCTTATTGCTCATACCCTTCAATCCAGGCAGCATCCTGGGAAACCTCTTCTACCCTATGTGTTTCCCTCACTCTGTAAACAGAGTCTACTTGACCAGGCTAACTACCCACTGCAGCCAAGACCATCTGTCCCTTTGTGAGCATTCACAATGTGAAGCTGATGATATATTGGCACCTATAAAGGTAGGTGTCTCAGAGAGTGGCCACATGAATGAAAGAATCATCGAGAGGTGACAGGAGGTCACTTGGCCTTTATCTCTGCGCTGACCCCCTGCAGGGTCTAACTTGCCAATTGACTGCCCTTGGTGCTGCAGCCCTCCCCATATTTTCCCTTCAGATGACCATCCAAATATCCGTCAAATAGTCTCACTCACCCTGCCCCTCCATTCCCTGAGTTGGGGGGGGGGGGGGGGGGGGGTGGTTTCAGTTGCTTCATTGACTGATGGCCTCCTAGCTGTCTCTCTCTGTTTCTTGATGACCCGGCCAGTTCTGGTCAGGTCGCTCAGGATTTGGATGTAGGGTGGGGGAAGAGATGGGACAATCACAATGAACAGAACTGCATGGCCGACTCCTGCTCTTGTTCTTTGTGAATATCTCAGTCAAACCTCATCCCAATCTCCTCTTCTCCCAGACTGGATTGAGAAAAAGTGAATGTGGCTGATTACTGCCAACAGGAAGCAGACTCACCAGCACCACTCGGCCACTCTCGATAGCAATGTGAACCCCCGGGAGGTAGACGTGTACCCGGGATACAAATGACACCAGGTTGTTTCGTCGGTGCTGGTTCTCGGCCGTCACTCGGAACCAGTTTGCTGAGGACTGGCTACAGACCTTGGCCACATCGTAGTCACAGGTGCCCTGGAAGTGAGTCACTGCGCCATCAAAGCTGAGGTAGTGAGGGTCCCCGCTCACGGTGCATGTACTGAGTGAGGTGAGGCAGCCTCTTATCCCCCTCCTCACAGTGCATCGCTCTGTTGGACGGCAGCCTGCAGGAACACATCTCACCTCGTTCCTGGCCAGGCACTGGCATCGGGAGCTGCAGTCAGCTGTCAGTCTGACCTCCCCTATCTGCAAGGAAATGGCACCATCACAAACACAGTCTCGTTGGTCCCCTTACTGAAGGGGAAGGGTGTACATATGTTGGGCGGCATGGTGGCTCAGTGGTTAGCACTGTTACCTCCCAGCGCCAGGGACTCAGGTTCAATCACACTCTCCAGTGACTGTGGAGTTTGCACATTCATCCTATGTCTGCGTGGGTTTCCTCTACGTGCTCCGATTTCCTCCCACAGTCCAAGGGATGTGCAGGTTAGGGTGGGTTGGCCATGGGAAATTGTCCCATAGTATCCAGGGATGTGTAGGTTAGGGTGGGTTGGCCATGGGAAATTGTCCCATAGTGCCCAGGGATGTGTAGGTTAGAGTGGGATGGCCATGGGAAATTGTCCCATACTGTCCTGGGATGTGCAGGTTAGGGTGGATTGGCCATGGGAAATTGTCCCATAGTGCCCAGGGATGTGTAGGTTAGGGTGGTTGGCCATGGGAAATTGTCCCATAGTGCCCAGGGATGTGTAGGTAGGGTGGGATGGCCATGGGAAATTGTCCCATAGTGCCCAGGGATGTGTAGGTTAGGGTGGGATGGCCATGGGAAATTGTCCCATAGTGCCCAGTGATGTGTAGGTTAGAGTGGGATGGCCATGGGAAATTGTCCCATACTGTCCTGGGATGTGCAGGTTAGGGTGGATTGGCCATGGGAAATTGTCCCAGAGTGCCCAGGGATGTGTAGGTTAGGGTGGGATGGCCATGGGAAATTATCCCATAGTGCCCGGGGATGTGTAGGTTAGGGTGGATTAGTCAGGGGTAAGTGTAGAGCAGTAGGGTAGCGGTCTGGATGGGCTACTCTTTGAAGGATCAGCGTGGACTGGTTGGGCCGAAAGAGACTGTTTCCTCACTGGAGGGATTCTATGAAAAGGAGGATTGCTGGATTGGTTCCTGGAATAGAGTGGATTATCTCGGGAGGAGGGGTGGGACAGACTGGGCCTGCTCCCCTGGGATTGGAAAACCTGAACAAGGTGAACATGGGAAGGATGTCCCCTGGTGTGGGTCAGCCCAGGACTAGAGGGGGGGGAAGGTGAGGACTGCAGAGTCAGAGTTGGGGCTGGAAATGCATCACAGGTTATGCAGCATTCGAGGGGAAGGAAAGTCAACGTTTTGGGCATAAACCCCTTCATCGGGAATGTGGAGGGGGAAGGCAGCGAGAGATATATCAGGGAGTAGGGATACAGCTGGGGGAAAGGGAGGTGGGAAGGAGATAGGTGGATGCAGGTGGTGGTAATTGGGATAGGTTGGCGGGGAGGGTGGGGGAGATGAGTTCAATTACAGCTACTGAGGAAGGGGCACTGTTTAAAAATTACAGTCAGGCAAGTGACAAGAGGTGGTGCAGTGGTAATGTCCCTTTCTCTGTGCTTGAAGAGCTGGGTTCAAGCCCCACCTGTTCCAGAGGCAGATTCTAACATTTCTGAATAGGCTGATCTGAAAATATCCCAGACAACATTTTTGTTTTCTCACTGTCAGGGTTATGAGTCTTCGGAGCTCTCTACCTCAGAAAGCAGTGGATAGAGGTGTCATTTAGCATTTTTGAGGCTGATAGATTATTGTGGGGCAGGGGTTGAAGGGCAATCGAGGAGGGGGAGATGGAAATATGGGATTGGAATCTCAAATGGATCAATCACAACCTTAGTGATTATAGGAGCAGGGTCAAAGGGCTGAATGACCTATTTTCAATGTCCATTCACCAACCTCTCATCCTCCAAACCTTTCCTCCCCAACTTACCCACTCCCAACCCCAAAATCCCAACACCCCCACTCCCAACACCCCCACTCCCAACTCCCATCCCTACCCTTCCCAACTTCCCCATCCTCCAATCCTGCCTTCCCCAAAGCCTCCATTCCCAACTCCCCATGCTCCAACCCTCCACTCCCCAATCCCTCCACTCCCAACACCCCAGCCTCCAAACCTCCATGCTCCAACTCTCCCATTCTCAATGCCCCCATCCTCCAACCTCTGCTCCCCAACCCCTCCATTCCCAACACCCCATCCTCCAAACCTGCCCTCCGCAACCCTCTCCCTCTCAATGCCCCCATCCTCCAAGCCTGCATTCTCCAACCCTCCACTCTCACTTCTAACCTCCCCAACCCCTCCACTCCTAACACTCTATCCTTCAAATCTGCCCTCAACTACCCTCACTCCCAATGCCCCATCCTCCAACCCTGCCCCCCCAACCACCCCCACTCCCAATGCCACATCCTCCAACCCTGCATTCTCCAACTCCCACACTCCCAACACTCCATCCTCCAACACTGCCCTCCCCAACACCCACCCACTCCCAACACCCCCATCCTCCAACCCCTCCTCCCCAACCCATCCAAGGCTACCCACCACAACCCCCCAAACCCAATGCCCCATCCTCCAACCCTGCCCTCCCCAAAACCCCGCATTCCCAATGCTCCATCTTCCAACCCTGCTCTCCCCCACTTCCCCTACCTCCACAAAACCCCCACTCCCATTCTCATCCTCTTGAGCACCCCCATTCCCAATTCTCTGTCTTCCAACCCTATCCACCCCAACTACCCCACTCCCAACCCCACCATATCAACCCTCCCACTCCTGATCCAGCCCTTCCTAAAGCCCCACTCCCAACTCTGTCCACCGCAACCCCTCCATCGACCCACCTTCATGTACACCCCATCATGCGTACAACCACACTGCTCTGAAGGAACACAACTGTCCCCACTTCTCAAGTAACCACGGTCACAGAAACATCCTTCAGCACACTCCTGAGCACAGGACGATCCCACGGGGATATTTGCACAGTTTCCCTCACACGGGTTTCCGCACACCTCAAAGTGACTGTTTTCTGGGCACTGTATACCTGAGGAGAAAAGGAAGGGGTAATTGGGAGCTAAAATGGGAAACTCTCAGAGAGAGAGAGAGAGAGAGCTCTGCCAACAACACTGTGAAGGAATCCACTCCTGACATCACTCCCTCATCATCTCAACGATATCAGCAACGCAACCCACTGGGATCCTCAAAACGAGTGAGAAACCCACCTGCACCTTATCACTCCCACTGTGGTTATAGTATAACCTCCAACTGTCCATTCGTGACCATCCCCTTTATCCCTCAACCTGACACAAAAAATAGGAGCACAAGCAGGCCATTCGGCCCTTCCTTCACCATTCAATCTTGGCTAGTTATTCAACTCAGTCCCTTGCTCTCACTTTCTCACCTTTAATCCCTTTAGCCTGAAGAGCTAAATTTAACTCCTTCTTGAAAAACATTCAGTGGTTTGGCCTCAAACATTTTCTGTGTCCAACTGTCCAGTCACTGGGTGAAGACATATCTCCTTATTCCAGTTCCAAATGGCCTACCCCATAGCTTTAAACTGTAGGGAGTCAACGGCCCATTGTCAGTATCCTGAGCCTATTAATCCAGAGACCCAGATAATGTCCTGGGGACCCAGGTTCAAATCCTGTTACGACAGATGGTGGAATTTGAATTCAATGAAGGATCTTGAATTCAGAGTCTAACAATCACCATGAATCCAGCACCAATTGTTGGAAAACAGATCTGGTTCTTGAGGGAAGGAAACTGCTATCCTTACCTGGTCTGGTCAACATGTGAGTCTTAACTACACTGGGGGGGGGGGGGGGGTAATTAGGAATGAGCAACAAATACTGGGGCTAGTCAAGAATGAATAAATGGATCCCTGGTTCCAAACTCCCTGATTATCAGGAACATCCTTCATGCACCTACCCAGATCCATTCCATTAGTGCTTTGATGGTTTCTATGATATCACTTCCCCATCAATGGAAACTCCAGGGAATATCAAACTAACCAATCCAGCCCCTCTTCAGACATGTGTCTTTGCATCCCAGGAACCAGTCTGGGACTCTGCACTCCATCCAACACCAGCAAATCCTTCCTCAGAAACAGGGAGGCCTCGACTGCCCACACAATACACCAGGTGTGGTCTCACCCAGGTCCGGTATAATCGCAGCATCACGTCCCTGCTCCTGCACTCAACTGCTCCCACTATGAAGGACAACAGGTCTCTCGCTTTCCACATCTCCTGCTGCCCCAACACGCTCAGACTCAGTCACTGACACACAAGACCACCCAGATCTCATTGCATTCCCAACTTTCCCAATCTATCACCGTTTGGACAACACTCCGGCTTCCTGGAAAAGCTACAACTTTGGTCCTTACCGCAGCCAGTGACATTTCTCCAATCTCCGGTCATCATTCCCCGTCTCTGACACTCTGCTGCGTACGATCCAATCGCCTGACACAGCAGCTCCCTGCTCACTCCCACGGCGCACAGATCAAAGATGCAGTTTTCCTGGGAAGTCAGCGGGCTCAGTTCCGAATGGCACTGCTGGAATGGCCCACTGACCTTACTCAGAACACCACAGTAACTTTCGGAGCTCAACAGGCGGCGGACAGAGTCACTGCACAGAATCACCGAGCCCGGATCGTCCGAGCACACAGCCTCGGGATCGGAGATTTTCCAGCTGTTCCCGAACACTGCTGCTGTAGACAGCGCCGTGCCGTTGGGAGACACAAAATCGTCTGCCGGCTCTCCGTTGAAGTTTCCACACAGTCCGCACAGTGAGCCCGAATACAGACTGGGGACCATCACCTCCGCGTAATGGCTCAAGTCGTAGGACACTCGGAGCCCAAACACCGTCTCCAGCACCGCCGCTGATCCGCTCTGGAAAAGACGGACTTTCCCCGATTCTAAACTCACTGGCAAATTGACACTCTCTCCGTTTACCTGGCAACAGAGAAACAGAAGCTGGACTTGGGACAGAAATAGGGGGGAACACAGCAACAAATCACTGTCCCCTCCCCCCAATATCCCTCCCTCAGGAACAGGAGAAATGGCTCTCGGATTCTCCCGGAATTCTGCTCTTCCTGGAACACCTCCACCAGGGACCCATTTCCCCAAACCGCATTGACCCCCTCCCGATACATCAGGGAAAATCAGGCCCGCTCTTTCAGCAAAACCTTCACTGTCGCTGTCAGGAATGTGCCTCAATGTGTGCTTTATGTTCATTCATTCACTGGATGTGGGGCTCACTGGCTGGGCCCAGTATTTATTGCCCCGTCCTTAGTTGTCCCCCTTGAGAAGGTGGGGGTGAGCTGCCTTCTTGTCCCGCTGTAGGGTAGACTCACAATATCCCTGACGGAGGGAATCCCAGGATTCTGACCCTGGAAGGAATGGCCGATATATTTCCAAGTAAGGACGGTGAGGGGCTTGGAGTGGAATTTGCAGGGGGTGGTGTTCCCATGTACCTGCTGCCCCTTGTCCTTCTAGATGGAAGTGGCCTTGGGCTTGGAAAATGCTGTCCGAGGGTCTTTGGTGAGTTTCTGCAGTGCATCTTGTAAATGGGACACACTGCTGTTCCTGAGCGTCGGTGGGGGATGGAGGGGATGTTTGTGGATGTGGCGATAATCCAGCGGGGGCTGCTTTGTCCATCTCGGGTGTAGTTTGAGCTGCCACCATTCAGGGCAAGTGTGGAGTATTCCCTCACCCTCCTGCCTTGTGCCTTGTCGACAGTGGGATAGGCTTTGGGGGGGAGTCAGGAGGGGAGTTACTCACTGCAGGATTCCCATCCTCTGACCTGCTCTTGTAGCCACTGACATTACGTGGCTTGGTTAGGGTAATTTGTCCGCGGGAATTTTCCCGTAGTGTCCACGAACATACAGGTTAGGGGGGATTGGCCATGGGATTTTGTCCCATAGAATCCAGGAATTTGAGGCCAGGTGTGTTAGCTATGAGATATGCAGGATTAATGGGATTGTGTTGTGGGACAATGGATCAGGGTGGGATGCCATTCCCAGGGTCAGTGTGCACTCAATGGGCTGAACGGCCTCCTTCTGTTTGTGGGGATTCTAACAGTCCCTTTAGCAGAATAATGAATGAGCCAGAGGGTCATTGAGACAATACAGGAGGCAGGGTTACAAACCCCATGGTCAGTATGGGGGAGGGGGTGTGTGTTAGGGAAGGGGGTGTCTGGAGAGCACACCTCGGGGAGACTGAAATTGGGAATGTGCTTCCCTGGCATTCAGGATCCAGCACAATCCCTCTGATACCCACGATGGGCCGAACATCCTCTCTCTGTGCTGTCAGTGTCAATCCCTCTCATTGTCCTTGTGTTTACCTGCACTCTGCCCGTTTGACTCCTCGACACCTGGATCCGATGGCCATACACCTGAACTTCAACCAGACGTGTCCAGGACACAGCCTGGGACCCGCGATGATCGTTCTCCACAGCAACACTGAATGCGGTCAGGTTCGCAGCCTCTCCACACGACTTACTGAAGGTGTATTTACAAGAGCCTTGGAAATCAAACCTCTTGCCGTCAAAGCTGGTGTAATGGGGGTCACCGGAGGCGAGGCAGGTGCCACGTGCTCTGGGGTAGCAGCCCCGTACCCCGTTCACCAGGCGGCAATCTTCATGGTGCCCACAGCTGAAAGCGGAACAGCTCATGCCAACACTGGCGTTGAGGCAGCTACATTTCTGACTGCAGCTCTCAGTCAGGATGACACTCTCACCTTTGCTGTAGTAACGACCTTGGAAGGAGCAGCCACACTCAGCGGAGGTCACACACACACCTCCGCTCAGCAAGTAACCCGTGTCACACTTGCAGCCCTCCACGCACGGCTCGTTGCAAAACAACAGCGCGTTAGGATCAGTGCAAGTGGCTGGGCAGGCGCTAGTGCAGGTCTCGTAGTGACTGTGTGGTGGACACTGCATCTCTGAAACACAAAATGACACGGTGGAAGGGGAATTACAGTCAGTGATCCAAAAGGGAAATCTTTCCCCACAATGTGCCTCGATGTGAAACCTTTGGAAGCAGCAATTCATTGCTCTGTTCAGTTTCACTGTCTGCTGTTGAACACAGAGACAATCCTTATCCCAATGTCCTGTCACTAACCGACAGGGTGGGATGGGCTGTACCGAGCAGAATACCCAGGTTCCATAAGGTTACACTGCTCTATTCTGACCGGTCACTGCTTGGTAAAGCTGTCTTCAGCAAATCTCTGACTCTGATCCTGTACTTAGATTCCAGAAAGAGTTCAATCGACAGTTACAGCAAAGATGGTTGAGGGAAAATAAAGCTGATGCTGCAGTGGGTAACATATTGGTTTGTGTTAGTGATTGGCTGGTTAACAGAAAACACAGAGCAGATATCAGTGGCTCTTTTGTACGACTGCAAGATGTTTTCTTTCATTTGTGATTTGGTTTGTTGTATCATTTCCAGTGGTGGGAGACTGTGTATTGAGTCGGAAGAGATAGGAGAGGTCTTGAACAAGTACTTCTCTTCAGTATTTACGAACGAGAGGGACCGTATTGTTGAAGAGGAGAGTGTGAAACGGACTGATAAGCTAGAAGAGATACCTGTTAGGAAGGAAGATGTGTTGGACATTTTGAACAACTTGAGGATAGACAAGTCCCCCGGGCCTGACGGGATATATCCTAGGATTATGTGGGAAGCAAGAGAGGAAATTGCAGGACCGTTGGCAATGATCTTCTCGTCTTCACTGGCAACGGGGGTGGTACCAGGGGACTGGAGAGTACCGAATGGTGTGCCCCTGTTCAAAAAAGGGAATAGGGATAACCCCGGGAATTACAGGCCAGTTAGTCTTACTTCTGTGGTAGGCAAAGTAATGGAAAGGGTACTGAGGGATAGGATTTACGAGTATTTGGAAAGACACTGCTTGATTAGGGACAGCCAGCACGGATTTGTGAAGGGTAGGTCATGCCTTACAAGTCTTATTGAATTCTTCGAGGAGGTGACCAAGCATGTGGATGAGGGTAGAGCAGTGGATGTAGTGTACATGGATTTTAGTAAGGCATTTGATAAGGTTCTCCATGGTAGGCTTATGCGGAAAGTCAGGAGGCATGGGATAGAGGGAAATTTGGCCAATTGGATAGAAAACTGGCTAACCGGTCGAAGTCAGAGAGTGGTGGTAGATGGTAAATATTCAGCATGGAGCCCAGTTACAAGTGGAGCTCCGCAGGGATCAGTTCTGGGTCCTCTGCTGTTTGTAATTTTTATTAATGACTTAGATGAGGGAGTCGAAGGGTAGGTCAGTAAATTTGCAGATGATACAAAGATAGGTGGAGTCGTGGACAGTGAGGAGGGCTGTTGTCGGCTGCAGAGGGACTTAGATATGATGCAGAGTTGGGCTGAGGAGTGGCAGATGGAGTTCAACCCTGCCAAGTGTGAGGTTGTCCATTTTGGAAGAACAAATAAGAATGCGGAATACAGGGTTAATGGTAGGGTTCTTGGTCAGGTGGAGGAACAGAGGGATCTTGGGGTCTATGTACATAGACCTTTGAAGGTTGCCACTCAGGTGGATAGAGTTTTTAAGAAGGCCTATGGAGTATTATCGTTCATTCGCAGAGGGATTGAATTCAAGAGTCGTGAGGTGATGTTGCAGCTGTACAGGACTTTGGTTAGGCCACAGTTGGAGTACTGTGTGCAGTTCTGGTCGCCTCACTTTAGGAAAGGTGTGGAAGCTTTGGAGAGGGTGCAGAGAAGATTTACCAGGATGTTTCCTGGAATGGAGAGTAGGTCGTACGAGGATAGGTTGAGAGTTCTCGGCCTTTTCTCGTTGGAACGGCGAAGGATGAGGGGTGACTTGATAGAGGTTTATAAGATGATCAGAGGAATAGATAGAGTAGACAGTCAGAAACTATTTCCCCGGGTACAACAGAGTGTTACAAGGGGACATAAATTTAAGGTGAAGGGTGGAAGGTATAGGGGAGATGTCAGGGGTGGGTTCTTTACCCAGAGAGTGGTGGGGGCATGGAATGCGCTGCCCGTGGGAGTGATAGAGTCAGAATCATTGGTGACCTTTAAGCGGCATTTGGATAGGTACATGGATGGGTGCTTAATCTAGGATACAAGTTCGGCACAACATCGTGGGCCGAAGGGCCTGTTCTGTGCTGTATTGTTCTATGTTCTATTTCCCATGTACCTCATTCACAACTGAATGTTGTTAATGTACCAGCCACAACCACTTCCAATGGCAGCTCATTCCAAGTGCGTACCACACACTGTGTGAAAAAGTTACCCCTCAGGTTCCTTTTTATCCACCACCCCCACCCCCCCCACCCCCAAATCAGAAACTGACAACCTCTCGTCCTTGATTCCCCTACCCTGGGAAAGAAAAACTGAGTGCATTCACCCTCTCAGTGCCAATCATGATCTTATACCCTTCTACAAGATCACCCAGTCAGTCTCCCACACTCAAGTGAAAAGATTACCATTTACCACTGACTTATATAACCTAACACTGTGGGTAAATTACCATGGCCAATTCACCTGACCTGCACATCCCTGGGCAGTATGGGACAATTTCCCATGGCCAATCCACACTAACCTGCACATCACTGGGCACTAATGGACAATTTCCCATGGCCAATCCACCCGAACCTGCACATCACTGGGCACTATGGGACAATGTCCCATAGCCAATCCACCCGAACCTGCACATCACTGGGCACTATGGGACAATGTCCCATAGCCAATCCACCCTAACCTGCACATCCCTGGGCACTATGGGACAATTCCCCATGGCCATTCCACCCTAACCTGCACATCACTGGGCAGTATGGGACAATTTCCCATGGCCAACCCACTGTGACCTGCACATCCCAGGACACGATGGGACAATTTCCCATGGCCAATCCACCCTAACCTCCACATCCCTGGGCACTATGGGACAATTTCCCATGGCCAATCCACCCTAACCTGCACATCCCTGAGCAGAATGGGACAATTTCCCGTGGACAATCCACCCTAATCTGCACATCCCTGGGCACTATGGGACAATTTCCCATGGCCAATCCACCCTAACCTGCACATCCCTGGGCACTATGGGACAATTTCCCATGGTAAAAACAATGACTGCAGATGCTGAAAACCAAATACTGGATTGGTGGTGCTGGAAGAGCACAGCAGTTCAGGCAGCATCCAACGAGCAGCGAAATCGACGTTTCGGGCAAAAGCCCTTCATATGGGACAATTTCCCATGGCCAACCCACTGTAAGCTGCACATCCCTGGACACGATGGGACAATTTCCCATGGTCAATCCACCCTAACCTCCACATCCATGGACACCATGGGAAAATCTCCCACAGCCAATCCACCCGATACTGCACATTACTGGGAACTATGGGACAATTTCCCATGGCCAATCCACCCGAACCTGCACATCACTGGGCACTAATGGACAATTTCCCATGGCCAATGCACCCTAACCTGCACATCCCTGGGCACGATGGGACAATGTCCCATAGCCAATCCACCCTAACCTGCACATCACTGGGCAGTATGGGACAATTTCCCATGGCCAACCCACTGTGACCTGCACATCCCAGGACACGATGGGACAATTTCCCATGGCCAATCCACCCTAACCTCCACATCCCTGGGCACTACGGGAAAATTTCCCATGGCCAATCCACCCTAACCTGCACATCCCTGAGCACAATGGGACAATTTCCCGTGGACAATCCACCCTAATCTGCACATCCCTGGGCACTATGGGACAATTTCCCATGGCCAATCCACCCTAACCTGCACATCCCTGGGCACTATGGGACAATTTCCCATGGTAAAAACAATGACTGCAGATGCTGAAAACCAAATACTGGATTGGTGGTGCTGGAAGAGCACAGCAGTTCAGGCAGCATCCAACGAGCAGCGAAATCGACGTTTCGGGCAAAAGCCCTTCATATGGGACAATTTCCCATGGCCAACCCACTGTAAGCTGCACATCCCTGGACACGATGGGACAATTTCCCATGGTCAATCCACCCTAACCTCCACATCCATGGACACCATGGGAAAATCTCCCACAGCCAATCCACCCGATACTGCACATTACTGGGAACTATGGGACAATTTCCCATGGTCAATCCACCCTAACCTACACAGGCCTGGGCACTATGGGACAATTTCCCATGGCCAACCCACCCTAACCTTCACATCCCTGGACACTATGGGACAATTTTCCATGGCCAATCCACCCGAGCCTGCACATCCCTGGGCACTATCAGACAATTTCACATGGCCTATCCACCCTAACCTGCAGGTCCCTGGGCACTATGGGACAATTTCCCATGGCCAATTCACCCTAACCTGCACATCCCTGGGCACTATAAGACAATTTTCCATGGCCAATCCACCCTAACCTGCACATCCCTGGGCACTATGGGACAATGTCCCATGGCCAACCCACCCTAACCTGCACATCCCTGGACACTATGGGACAATGTCCCATAGCCAATCCACCCTAACCTGCACATCACTGGGCACTATGGGACAATTCGCCATGACCAATCCACCCTAACCTGCACTTCACTGGGCACTATGGGACATTTCCAATGGCCAACCTACCGTCACCTGCACATCCCGAGACACTATGGGACAATTTCCCGTGGCCGATCCACCCTAACCTCCACATCCCTGGGCACTATGGGACAATTTCCCACGGCCAATCCACCCTAATCTGCACATCCCTGGGCACAATGGGACAATTTCCCGTGGACAACCCACCCTAATTTGCACATCCCTGTACACTATGGGACAATTTCCCATGACCAATCCACCCTAACCTGCACACCCCTGGACACTATGGGACAATTTCCCATGACCAATCCACCCTAACCTGCACATCCCTGGGCACTATGGGACAATTTCCCATGACCAATCCACCCTAACCTGCACATCCCTGGGCACTATGGGACAATTTCCCATGGCCAATCGACCCTAACCTGTACATCAAGGAAAAGCCCCTGTGTGTCCTAGATAAATATGTACCTGTCAGGCAGGAGGAAGATAGAAAACACGGGAGCCGTGATTTACTAAGGAAGTGGAATCCCGGGTCAAGAAGAAAAATGTGGCTTATGTTTGGACAAAATGTGAAAGCTCAGTGAGGGCGCTTGAGGGTTACATGGAAGTCAGGAAAGCCCTAAAAGGAGAGTTCAGAAGAGCCAGTAGGAGACATGAGAAATTGTTGGTGGATAGGACCAGGGTTAACCCTAAGGCTTTCCATAGGTATGCCAGGAATAAAAGAATGACAAGTTAAATTAGGGCCAATCAAGTATAATAGTGGCAAGTTGTGTGTGGGCTCAGAGGAGATTGGGGAAGCGCTAAATAAATATTTTTTGACAGTGTTCCCTATAGAAAATAAAAATGTTGGTGACGAAAATACAGAGCTACTTGCATCTAGACTCAAAGAGATTGAGGTTCACAAGGAAGAGGTATTAGAAATACTGCAGAGTGTGAAAATACACAAGTCCCCTGGGCCAAATGGGATCTATCCTAGGATCCACTGGGAAGCAAGGGAAGAGATTGCCGAGCCTTTGGCATTGATCTTCAAATCATCATTGTCTACAGGAATAGTGCCTGAGGACTGGAGGATAGCAAATGTGGTTCCCTTGTTCAAAAAGGGCAGTAGAGACAACCCTGTAATTACAGACCAGTGAGTCTCACTTCAGTTCTTGGTAAAGTGTTGGAAAAGGTTATAAGAGATTGGATTTATCACCATCTAGAAAATAAAAATCTGATCAGGGACAATCAGCATAGTTTTGTGAAGGGTAGGTCCTGCCTAATGAATCTTATTGAGTTTTTTGACAAATTGACCAATGAGAGTAAACGGGTTGATGTGGTGTATATGGATTTCAGCAAGGTGTTCAATAAGGTTCCCCACAGTAAGCTATTATACAAAATGCGGAGGAATGGGATTGTGGGAGTAAAACCAGTTTGGATCAGTAATTGGCTTGCTGAAAGAAAACAGAGGGCTGTAGTTGATGGAACATGCTCACTTTGGTGTCCAATTACTCACGGCGTACCGCAAGGCTTGGTGTTGTGTCCACTACTGTCCGTCATTTTTATAAATGCCCTGGAAGAGGGCTTAGAAGGGTGTGTTAGTAAATTTGCGAATGTCACAAAGGTCGGTGGAGTTGTGGATAGTGATGACGGATGTAGTAGGTTGCAGAGAGACATAGGTAGGATGCAGAGCTGGGCTGTGAGCTGGCAAATGGGGTTTAATGTGGACAAGTGTGAGGTGATTCACTTTGGACAGAGTAATCAGAATGCAAAGTACTGGGCTAATGAAATGTTTCGTCAGAGTGTAGATGAGCAGAGAAGTACACAGATCCCTGAAAGTTGCCACCCAGATTGACAGGGTTGTTAAGAAAGCATTCAGTGTTTTGGCCTTTATTAATAGAGGGATTGAGTTCCGGAACCAGGAGGTTATGCTGCAACTGTACAAAGCTCTGGTATGGCCACACTTGGAGTATTGTGTACAGTTCTGGTCACCGCATTATAAGAAGGATGTGGAAGCTTTGGAAAGGGTGCGGAGGAGATTTACGAGGATGTTGCCTGGTGTGGAAGGAATGTCTTATGAGGAAAGGCTGAGGGCCTTGAGGCTGTTCTCGTTAGAGAGAAGAAGGTTAAGAAGTGACTTAATAGAGACACACAAGATAATCAGAGGGTTAGATAGGGTGGACAGGGAGATCCTTTTTTCCACGTATGGGGACGGCAAACACGAGGGGACACAACTTTAAAGTGAGGGGAGATAGGTATAAGACAGATGTCGGAGAGAGCTTCTTTACTCAGAGAGTAGTAAGGATATGGAATGCTTTGCCTGCAACGGTGGTAGATTCGCCAAGTTTAAGTGCATTTAAGTCGTCATTGGACAGGCAAATGGAAGAATTGGGATGGCAAACTCGAGGGGGTCCATCCGTCCTAACCTACACATCCCTGGGCACTATACACCTCCTCCCTCACCTCTATCCAAGGCCCTAAAGGAGCCTTCCACATCCATCAAAGTTTCACCTGCACATCCACCAATATCATTTACTGTATCCGTTGCTCCCGATGTGGTCTCCTCTACATTGGGGAGACTGGGTGCCTCCTAGCAGAGCGCTTTAGGGAACATCTCCGGGACACCCGCACCAATCAACCAAACCGCCCCGTGGCCCAACATTTCAACTCCCCCTCCCACTCTGCCGAGGACATGGAGGTCCTGGGCCTCCTTCACCGCCGCTCCCTCACCACCAGACACCTGGAGGAAGAACGCCTCACCTTCCGCCTCGGAACACTCCAACCCCAGGGCATCAATGTGGACTTCAACAGCTTCCTCATTTCCCCTTCCCCCACCTCATCCTAGTTTCAAACTTCCAGCTCACTTACTGTCTCCTTGACTTGTCCGACCTGCCTATCTTCTTTTCCACCTATCCACTCCACCCTCTTCTCTATGACCTATCACCTTCATCACCTCCCCCACTCACCCATTGTACTCTATGCTACTCTCTCCCCACCCCCACCCTCCTCTAGCTTATCTCTCCATGCTGCAGGCTCACTGCCTTTATTCCTGATGAAGGGCTTTTGCCCGAAACGTTGATTTCGCTGCTCGTTGGATGCTGCCTGAACTGCTGTGCTCTTCCAGCACCACTAATCCAGTATTTGATTTTCAGCATCTGCAGTCATTGTTTTTAGATTAGATTAGATTAGATTACTTACAGTGTGGAAACAGGCCCTTCGGCCCAACAAGTCCACACCGCCCCGCCGAAGCGTAACCCACCCATACCCCTACATCTACATCTACATCTACCCCTTACCTAACACTATGGGCAATTTAGCATGGCCAATTCACCTGACCTGCACATTTTTTGGACCGTGGGAGGAAACCGGAGCACCCGGAGGAAACCCACGCAGACACGGGGAGAACGTGCAAACTCCACACAGTCAGTCGCCTGAGGCGGGAATTGAACCCGGATCTCCGGCGCTGTGAGGCAGCAGTGCTAACCACTGTGCCGCCCACTGTGACAATTTCCCATGGCCAATCCAGACTAACCTACACATCCCTGGACACTATGGGACAATTACCCATGGCCAGTCCACACTGACCTACACATCCCTGTGCACTATGGGACAATTACCCATGGCCAGTCCACACTGACCTACACGTCCCTGGGGCATTATGTGACAATTTCCCATGGCCAATCCACACTGACCTACACTTCCCTGGGCACTATGAGACAATTTCCCATGGCCAACCCACCCTAACCTGCACATCTTTGGAGTGTGGGAAGAAACCGGAACACAGGGAGGAAACCCACGCAGACGCGGGGAGATTGTAAAAACTCCTCGCAGACAGTCCCCCGGGGGTGGGATCGAACCTGAGACACATTGCTGGCCCGATTTCTGTAACGGACTGGGCTGTGCACACAGTCTCAGGGAGCAGAGTCCCTGAATATGTTTAAGGCAGAGGGGGTTAGATTCATGCTAAACCCAGTGCTGAAAGGTTATCAGGGAGTGGGCTAGCAGGAAGGTGGAGCAATCAGATCAGCTGTGAGCTGCCTCCTTGATGACGGGCTGAGTGGCCACCTCCTCCCATGTCCCCATGGAAACGGCCAAAGGCAGTGACCACGAGCTCGGAGTGACCGTGATTTGTCGCAGGGGCCAGTGGCTCCCAAAGACAACTTTGGTCCTTACCGCAGCCAGTGACATTTCTCCAATCTCCGGTCATCATTCCCCGTCTCTGACACTCTGCTGCGTACGATCCAATCGCCTGACACAGCAGCTCCCTGCTCACTCCCACGGCGCACAGATCAAAGATGCAGTTTTCCTGGGAAGTCAGCGGGCTCAGTTCCGAATGGCACTGCTGGAATGGCCCACTGACCTTACTCAGAACACCACAGTAACTTTCGGAGCTCAACAGGCGGCGGACAGAGTCACTGCACAGAATCACCGAGCCCGGATCGTCCGAGCACACAGCCTCGGGATCGGAGATTTTCCAGCTGTTCCCGAACACTGCTGCTGTAGACAGCGCCGTGCCGTTGGGAGACACAAAATCGTCTGCCGGCTCTCCGTTGAAGTTTCCACACAGTCCGCACAGTGAGCCCGAATACAGACTGGGGACCATCACCTCCGCGTAATGGCTCAAGTCGTAGGACACTCGGAGCCCAAACACCGTCTCCAGCACCGCCGCTGATCCGCTCTGGAAAAGACGGACTTTCCCCGATTCTAAACTCACTGGCAAATTGACACTCTCTCCGTTTACCTGGCAACAGAGAAACAGAAGCTGGACTTGGGACAGAAATAGGGGGGAACACAGCAACAAATCACTGTCCCCTCCCCCCAATATCCCTCCCTCAGGAACAGGAGAAATGGCTCTCGGATTCTCCCGGAATTCTGCTCTTCCTGGAACACCTCCACCAGGGACCCATTTCCCCAAACCGCATTGACCCCCTCCCGATTCATCAGGGAAAATCAGGACCGCTCTTTCATCAAAACCTTCACTGTCGCTGTCAGGAATGTGCCTCAATGTGTGCTTTATGTTCATTCATTCACTGGATGTGGGGCTCACTGGCTGGGCCCAGTATTTATTGCCCCGTCCTTAGTTGCCCCCCTTGAGAAGGTGGGGGTCAGCTGCCTTCTTGACCGGCTGCAGTCCCTGTGCTGTAGGGTAGACCCACAATATCCCTGACGGAGGGAATCCCAGGATTCTGACCCTAGAAGGAATGGCTGATATATTTTCAAGTCGGGACAGTGAGGGACTCGGAGGGGAATTTGCCGGGGGTGGTGTTCCCAGGTACCTGCTGCCCCTTGTCCTTCGAGATGGAAGTGGCCTTGGGCTTGGAAAATGCTGTCTGAGGGTCTTTGGTGAGTTTCGGCAGGGCATCTTGTAAATGGGACACACTGCTGTTCCTGAGCATCGGTGGGGGATGGAGGGGATGTTTGTGGATGTGGCGATAATCCAGCGGGGGCTGCTTTGTCCTTCTCGAGTGTAGTTTGAGCTGCCACCATTCAGGGCAAGTGTGGAGTATTTCCTCACCCTCCTGCCTTGTGCCTTGTCGACAGTGGGGTAGGTTTTGGGGGGGGAGTCAGGAGGGGAGTTACTCACTGCAGGATTCCCATCCTCTGACCTGCTCTTGTAGCCACTGACGTTATGTGGCTTGGTTAGGGTGAAGTGTCTGTGGAAAGTGTCCCATAGTGCCCAGGAACATGCAGGTTATGGTGAAATGACCATGGGAAATTGTCCCGTAGTGTCCAGGGATGTGGAGGTTAGGGTGGGTTGGCCATGGGAAATTGTCCCATAGTGCCCAGGGACCTGCCGGTTAGGGTGGATAGGCCATGGGAAATTGTCCCGTAGTGTCCAGGGATGTGCAGATTATGGTGGATTGGCCATGGGAAATTGTCCCATCTTGTCCAGTGATTTGAGGCCTGGTGTGTTAGCAATAGAGATGCAGGGTTATTGGGATTGTGTTGTGGGACAAAGGATCAGGGTGGGATGCCCTTCCCAGCGTCAGTGTGCACTCAATGGGCTGAACGGCCTCCTTCTGTTTGTGGGGATTCGAACAGATCCTTTAGCAGAATAATGAATGAGCCAGAGGGTCATTGAGACAATACAGGAGGCAGGGTTACAAACCCCATGGTCAGTATGGGGGAGGGGGTGTGTGTTAGGGAAGGGGGTGTCTGGAGAGCACATCTCTGGGAGACTGAAATTGGGAATGTGCTTCCCTGACATTCAGGATCCAGCACAATCCCTCTGATACCCACGATGGGCCGAACATCCTCTCTGTGCTGTCAGTGTCAATCTCTCTCAATGTCCTGGGTGGAAGGTTTGCTCCAGTGGTTCAGGAGGGTTTAAATTAGTATGGCAGGGGGTTGGGAACCTGAGCTATATACCGGGGGTGAGAGTTGACGGAGATGAGGCAATAGTAAGAGGTAGCGCAGCCAGTGGGAAGGAATTTCCTGGGAAAGAATCAAGGGATCGGTTAAAGTGCGTTTGCTTTAATGTAAGGAATATCAGGAATAAAAGTGATGAGCTTAGAGCATGGATCAGTACCTGGTGCTATGATGTTGTGGCCATAATAGAGACATTGGTTTCTCAGGGGCAGGAATGGTTGCTGGATGTTCCAGGGTTTAGAGCATTCAAAAAGAATAGGGAGTGGGGGGTAAGAGGAGGGGGTGTAGCCCTGCTAATCAAACAGGGTATCACAGCTACAGAAGTTACCATTGTCGAGGAGGGTCTGCCTACCGAGTCAGTATGGGTGGAAATTAGGAACAATAAGGGAGCAGTCACCTCTTTAGGGGTTTACTACAGGCCCCCCAATAGCAACAGGAAGATTGAAGAAAGTATAGGTCGGCAGATTTTGGAAAGGAGTGGACGTAGTAGGGTTGTTGTAATGGGTGACTTTAACTTTCCCAATATTGATTGGAACCTCCTTCGAGCAGATGGTTTGGAAGGAACTGTTTTTGTAAGGTGTTCAGGAGGGTTTCCTAACTCAGTACGTTGTCAGGTCGACGAGGGGAGAGGCCATTTTGGATTTGGTGCGCCGCAATGAGCCGGGGCAGGTGTCAGATCTTGTGGTGGGAGAGCATTTTGGTGATAGTGAACACAACTGCCTCACATTCTACATAGCTATGGAGAAGGAGAGAAGCAGGCACAATGGAAGGATATTTAATTGGGGAAAAGGAAACTATGATACTATCAGACGTGAGTTGGGAAGCATAGACTGGGAGCAATTGTTCCATGGAAAGGGCACTATAGCCATGTGGAGACTGTTTAAGGAGCAATTGTTGTGAGTGATGCATAAATATGTCCATCTGAGACAGGCAAGAAGGGGTAAGATAAAGGAACCTTGGATGACGAGAGCGGTGGAGCTTCTTGTCAAAAGGAAGAAGGTAGCTTACGTCAGGTGGAGGAAGCTAGGGTCAAGCTCAGCTCTAGAGGATTACAGGCAGGTGAGGAAGGAGCTCAAAAATGGTCTCAGGAGAGCCAGGAGTGGGCACGAGAAAGGCTTGGCAGGAAGGATTAGGGAGAACACAAAGGCATTTTACACGTATGTGAGGAATAAGAGAATGGTCAAAGAAAGAGTAGGGCCGATCAGGTATAGCATAGGGAACTTGTGTATGGAGTCTGAGGAGGTAGGGGAAGCCCTAAATGAGTTTTTTGCTTCTGTCTTTACTAAAGAAAAGGACCTTGTCGTAAATGGAATCATTGAGGAGCAGGTGTGCATGCTGGAATGGATAGAGATAGAGGAAGCTAATGTGCTGAAAATGTTGACAAACATTAAGATTGACAAGTCACCAAGCCTGAACCAGATTTGTTCTCCGGTGCTTTGGGAAGTGAGAAATGTGATTGCTTTGCCACTTGCAAAGATCTTTGCATCCTCTCTCTCCACTGGATTCGTACCTGAGGACTGGAGGGAGGCAAATGTAATTCCTCTCTTCAAAAAAGGAAATATGGAAATCCCTGGCAATTACACATCAGTCAATCACACGTCTGTCGTCTGCAAGGTGTTGGAAGGATCCTGAGGGATAGGACTTATGACCATCTGGAAGAGCAAGGCTTGATTAAAGACAGTCAGCATGGCTTTGTGAGGGGCAGGTCAGGCCTCACAAATCTTATTGAGTTCTTCAAGGATGTTACTCGACAAGTTGATCATGGTCGAGCTGTGGATGCAGTGTATATGGACTTCAGCAAGGCATTTGATAAGGTTCCCCTGGTAGGCTAGTTCAGAACGTCAGGAGGAGTGGGATACAGGGAAATTTAGCTGTCTGGATACAGAATTGGCTGGTTGACAGAAGACAGCGGGTGGTTTTGGAAGGAAGGTTTTCTGCCTGGAAGTCAGTGGTGAGTGGTGTTCCACAGGGCTCTGTTCTTGGGCCTTGACTCTTTGTAATTTTTATTAATGACTTGGATCAGGGGATTGAAGGATGGGTCAGTAGGTTTGAAGATGACACAAAGGTTGGAGGTGTCGTTGACAGTATAGAGGACTGTTGTAGGCTGCAGTGTGACATTGACAGGATGCAGAGATGGGATGAGAGGTGGCAGATGGAGTTCAACCTGGATAAATGCATTTTGGACGGTCGAACTTGAAAGCTGAGTACAGGATTAAGGATAGGTTTCTTGGCAGTGTGGAGGAACAGAGGGATCTTGGTGTGCAGGGACATAGATCCCTTAAAGTGGCAACACAAGTGGACAGGTTTGTTCAGAAAGCATATGGTGTTTTGGCTTTTATTAACGGGGGGATTGAGTTTAAGAGCCGTGAGATCTTGTTGCAGCTCTATAAAACTTTGGTTAGACCGCACTTGGAATACCGTGTCCAGTTCTGTCGCCCTATTATAGGAAAGATGTGGATGCTTTGGAGAAGGTTCAGAGGAGGTTTACCAGAATGCTGTCTGGAATGGAGGGCTTGTCTTACGAAGAGAGGTTGACTGAGCTTTTTTCATTAGTAAAAAGAAGAAAGAGAGGGGACCTAATTGAGGTGTACAAGATAATGAGAGGCATAGATAGAGTTGATAGCCAGAGACTTTTTCCCAGGGCAGAAATTGTTAACACGGGGGGTCATAGTTTTAAGCTGGTTGGAGGGAAGTGTAAAGGGAATGTCAGAGGCGGGTTTTTTACGCAGAGAGTTGTGAGAGCATGGAATGAGTTGCCAGCAGCGGTTGTGGAAGCGCGGTCATTGGGGATAGTTAAGAGACTGCTGGACATGCGTATGGTCACAGAACTTTGAGGGTTTACCTGACATGAGGATCAATGCTCGGACAACATCATGGGCTGAAGGGCCTGTTCTGTGCTGTACTGTTCTACGTTCTATGCTCCATTTTCTATGTCTATGTCCTTGTGTTTACCTGCACTCTGCCCGTTTGACTCCTCGACACCTGGATCCGATGGCCATACACCTGAACTTCAACCAGACGTGTCCAGGACACAGCCTGGGACCCGCGATGATCGTTCTCCACAGCAACACTGAATGCGGTCAGGTTCGCAGCCTCTCCACACGACTTACTGAAGGTGTATTTACAAGAGCCTTGGAAATCAAACCTCTTGCCGTCAAAGCTGGTGTAATGGGGGTCACCGGAGGCGAGGCAGGTGCCACGTGCTCTGGGGTAGCAGCCCCGTACCCCGTTCACCAGGCGGCAATCTTCATGGTACCCACAGCTGAAAGCGGAACAGCTCATGCCAACACTGGCGTTGAGGCAGCTACATTTCTGACTGCAGCTCTCAGTCAGGATGACACTCTCACCTTTGCTGTAGTAACGACCTTGGAAGGAGCAGCCACACTCAGCGGAGGTCACACACACACCTCCGCTCAGCAAGTAACCCGTGTCACACTTGCAGCCCTCCACGCACGGCTCGTTGCAAAACAACAGCGCGTTAGGATCAGTGCAAGTGGCTGGGCAGGCGCTAGTGCAAGTCTCGTAGTGACTGTGTGGTGGACACTGCATCTCTGAAACACAAAATGACACGGTGTAAGGGGAATTACAGTCAGTGATCCAAAAGGGAAATCTTTCCCCACAATGTGCCTCGATGTGAAACCTTTGGAAGCAGCAATTCATTGCTCTGTTCAGTTTCACTGTCTGCTGTTGAACACAGAGACAATCCTTATCCCAATGACCTGTCACTAACCGACAGGGTGGGATGGGCTGTACCGAGCAGAATACTCAGGTTCCATAAGGTTACACTGCTCTATTCTGACCGGTCACTGCTTGGTAAAGCTGTCTTCAGCAAATCTCTGACTCTGATCCTGTACTTAGATTCCAGAAAGAGTTCAATCGACAGTTACAGCAAAGATGGTTGAGGGAAAATAAAGCTGATGCTGCAGTGGGTAACATATTGGTTTGTGTTAGTGATTGGCTGGTTAACAGAAAACACAGAGCAGATATCAGTGGCTCTTTTGTACGACTGCAAGATGTTTTCTTTCATTTGTGATTTGGTTTGATGTATCATTTCCAGTGGTGGGAGACTGTGTATTGAGTCGGAAGAGATAGGAGAGGTCTTGAACAAGTACTTCTCTTCAGTATTTACGAACGAGAGGGACCGTATTGTTGAAGAGGAGAGTGTGAAACGGACTGATAAGCTAGAAGAGATACCTGTTAGGAAGGAAGATGTGTTGGACATTTTGAACAACTTGAGGATAGACAAGTCCCCCGGGCCTGACGGGATATATCCTAGGATTATGTGGGAAGCAAGAGAGGAAATTGCAGGACCGTTGGCAATGATCTTCTCGTCTTCACTGGCAACGGGGGTGGTACCAGGGGACTGGAGAGTACCGAATGGTGTGCCCCTGTTCAAAAAAGGGAATAGGGATAACCCCGGGAATTACAGGCCAGTTAGTCTTACTTCTGTGGTAGGCAAAGTAATGGAAAGGGTACTGAGGGATAGGATTTACGAGTATTTGGAAAGACACTGCTTGATTAGGGACAGCCAGCACGGATTTGTGAAGGGTAGGTCATGCCTTACAAGTCTTATTGAATTCTTCGAGGAGGTGACCAAGCATGTGGATGAGGGTAGAGCAGTGGATGTAGTGTACATGGATTTTAGTAAGGCATTTGATAAGGTTCTCCATGGTAGGCTTATGCGGAAAGTCAGGAGGCATGGGATAGAGGGAAATTTGGCCAATTGGATAGAAAACTGGCTAACCGGTCGAAGTCAGAGAGTGGTGGTAGATGGTAAATATTCAGCATGGAGCCCAGTTACAAGTGGAGTTCCGCAGGGATCAGTTCTGGGTCCTCTGCTGTTTGTAATTTTTATTAATGACTTAGATGAGGGAGTCGAAGGGTAGGTCAGTAAATTTGCAGATGATACAAAGATAGGTGGAGTCGTGGACAGTGAGGAGGGCTGTTGTCGGCTGCAGAGGGACTTAGATATGATGCAGAGCTGGGCTGAGGAGTGGCAGATGGAGTTCAACCCTGCCAAGTGTGAGGTTGTCCATTTTGGAAGAACAAATAAGAATGCGGAATACAGGGTTAATGGTAGGGTTCTTGGTCAGGTGGAGGAACAGAGGGATCTTGGGGTCTATGTACATAGATCTTTGAAGGTTGCCACTCAGGTGGATAGAGTTTTTAAGAAGGCCTATGGAGTATTATCGTTCATTCGCAGAGGGATTGAATTCAAGAGTCGTGAAGTGATGTTACAGCTGTACAGGACTTTGGTTAGGCCACAGTTGGAGTACTGTGTGCAGTTCTGGTCGCCTCACTTTAGGAAAGGTGTGGAAGCTTTGGAGAGGGTGCAGAGAAGATTTACCAGGATGTTGCCTGGAATGGAGAGTAGGTCGTACGAGGATAGGTTGAGAGTTCTCGGCCTTTTCTCGTTGGAACGGCGAAGGATGAGGGGTGACTTGATAGAGGTTTATAAGATGATCAGAGGAATAGATAGAGTAGACAGTCAGAAACTATTTCCCCGGGTACAACAGAGTGTTACAAGGGGACATAAATTTAAGGTGAAGGGTGGAAGGTATAGGGGAGATGTCAGGGGTGGGTTCTTTACCCAGAGAGTAGTGGGGGCATGGAATGCGCTGCCCGTGGGAGTGATAGAGTCAGAATCATTGGCGACCTTTAAGCGGCATTTGGATAGGTACATGGATGGGTGCTTAATCTAGGATACAAGTTCGGCACAACATCGTGGGCCGAAGGGCCTGTTCTGTGCTGTATTGTTCTATGTTCTATTTCCCATGTACCTCATTCACAACTGAATGTTGTTAATGTACCAGCCACAACCACTTCCAATGGCAGCTCATTCCAAGTGCGTACCACACTCTGTGTGAAAAAGTTACCCCTCAGGTTCCTTTTTATCCACCACCCCCACCCCCCCCCACCCCCAAATCAGAAACTGACAACCTCTCGTCCTTGATTCCCCTACCCTGGGAAAGAAAAACTGAGTGCATTCACCCTCTCAGTGCCAATCATGATCTTATACCCTTCTACAAGATCACCCAGTCAGTCTCCCACACTCAAGTGAAAAGATTACCATTTACCACTGACTTATATAACCTAACACTGTGGGTAAATTACCATGGCCAATTCACCTGACCTGCACATCCCTGGGCAGTATGGGACAATTTCCCATGGCCAATCCACACTAACCTGCACATCACTGGGCACTAATGGACAATTTCCCATGGCCAATCCACCCGAACCTGCTCATCACTGGGCACTATGGGACAATTTCCCATGGCCAATGCACCCTAACCTGCACATCCCTGGGCACTATGGGACAATGTCCCATAGCCAATCCACCCTAACCTGCACATCACTGGGCAGTATGGGACAATTTCCCATGGCCAACCCACTGTGACCTGCACATCCCAGGACACGATGGGACAATTTCCCATGGCCAATCCACCCTAACCTCCACATCCCTGGGCACTATGGGACAATTTCCCATGGCCAATCCACCCTAACCTGCACATCCCTGAGCACAATGGGACAATTTCCCGTGGACAATCCACCCTAATCTGCACATCCCTGGGCACTATGGGACAATTTCCCATGGCCAATCCACCCTAACCTGCACATCCCTGGGCACTATGGGACAATTTCCCATGGTAAAAACAATGACTGCAGATGCTGAAAACCAAATACTGGATTGGTGGTGCTGGAAGAGCACAGCAGTTCAGGCAGCATCCAACGAGCAGCGAAATCGACGTTTCGGGCAAAAGCCCTTCATATGGGACAATTTCCCATGGCCAACCCACTGTAAGCTGCACATCCCTGGACACGATGGGACAATTTCCCATGGTCAATCCACCCTAACCTCCACATCCATGGACACCATGGGAAAATCTCCCACAGCCAATCCACCCGATACTGCACATTACTGGGAACTATGGGACAATTTCCCATGGTCAATCCACCCTAACCTACACAGGCCTGGGCACTATGGGACAATTTCGCATGGCCAACCCACCCTAACCTTCACATCCCTGGACACTATGGGACAATTTCCCATGGCCAATACACCCTAGCCTGCACATCCCTGGGCACTATGGGACAATTACCCATGGCCAGTCCACACTGACCTACACGTCCCTGGGGCATTATGTGACAATTTCCCATGGCCAATCCACACTGACCTACACATCCCTGAGCACAATGGGACAATTTCCCGTGGACAATCCACCCTAATCTGCACATCCCTGGGCACTATGGGACAATTTCCCATGGCCAATCCACCCTAACCTGCACATCCCTGGACACTATGGGACAATGTCCCATAGCCAATCCACCCTAACCTGCACATCACTGGGCAGTATGGGACAATTCGCCATGACCAATCCACCCTACCCTGCACTTCACTGGGCACTATGGGACATTTCCAATGGCCAACCTACCGTCACCTGCACATCCCGAGACACTATGGGACAATTTCCCGTGGCCGATCCACCCTAACCTCCACATCCCTGGGCACTATGGGACAATTTCCCACGGCCAATCCACCCTAATCTGCACATCCCTGGGCACAATGGGACAATTTCCCGTGGACAACCCACCCTAATTTGCACATCCCTGTACACTATGGGACAATTTCCCATGACCAATCCACCCTAATCTGCACACCCCTGGACACTATGGGACAATTTCCCATGACCAATCCACCCTAACCTGCACATCCCTGGGCACTATGGGACAATTTCCCATGGCCAATCGACCCTAACCTGTACATCAAGGAAAAGCCCCTGTGTGTCCTAGATAAATATGTACCTGTCAGGCAGGAGGAAGATAGAAAACACGGGAGCCGTGATTTACTAAGGAAGTGGAATCCCGGGTCAAGAAGAAAAATGTGATTTATGTTTGGACAAAATGTGAAAGCTCAGTGAGGGCGCTTGAGGGTTACATGGAAGTCAGGAAAGCCCTAAAAGGAGAGCTCAGAAGAGCCAGTAGGAGACATGAGAAGTTGTTGGTGGATAGGACCAGGGTTAACCCTAAGGCTTTCCATAGGTATGTCAGGAATAAAAGAATGACAAGAGTTAAATTAGGGCCAATCAAGTATAATAGTGGCAAGTTGTGTGTGGGCTCAGAGGAGATTGGGGAAGCGCTAAATAAAGATTTTTTGACAGTGTTCACTATAGAAAATGAAAATGTTGGTGACGAAGATGCAGAGCTACTTGCATCTAGACTCAAAGAGATTGAGGTTCACAAGGAAGAGGTATTAGAAATACTGCAGAGTGTGAAAATACACAAGTCCCCTGGGCCGAATGGGATCTATCCTAGGATCCTCTGGGAAGCAAGGGAAGAGATTGCCGAGCCTTTGGCATTGATCTTCAAATCATCATTGTCTACAGGAATAGTGCCTGAGGACTGGAGGATAGCAAATGTGGTTCCCTTGTTCAAAAAGGGCAGTAGAGACAACCCTGTAATTACAGACCAGTGAGTCTCACTTCAGTTCTTGGTAAAGTGTTGGAAAAGGTTATAAGAGATTGGATTTATCACCATCTAGAAAATAAAAATCTGATCAGGGACAATCAGCATAGTTTTGTGAAGGGTAGGTCCTGCCGAATGAATCTTATTGAGTTTTTTGACAAAGTGACCAATGAGAGTAAACGGGTTGATGTGGTGTATATGGATTTCAGCAAGGTGTTCGATAAGGTTCCCCACAGTAAGCTATTATACAAAATGCGGAGGAATGGGATTGTGGGAGTAAAACCAGTTTGGATCAGTAATTGGCTTGCTGAAAGAAAACAGAGGGCTGTAGTTGATGGAACATGCTCACCTTGGTGTCCAATTACTCACGGCGTACCGCAAGGCTTGGTGTTGTGTCCACTACTGTCCGTCATTTTTATAAATGCCCTGGATGAGGGCTTAGAAGGGTGTGTTAGTAAATTTGCGAATGTCACAAAGGTCGGTGGAGTTGTGGATAGTGATGACGGATGTAGTAGGTTGCAGAGAGACATAGATAGGATGCAGAGCTGGGCTGGGAGCTGGCAAATGGGGTTTAATGTGGACAAGTGTGAGGTGATTCACTTTGGACAGAGTAATCAGAATGCAAAGTACTGGGCTAATGAAATGTTTCGTCAGAGTGTAGATGAGCAGAGAAGTACACAGATCCCTGAAAGTTGCCACCCAGATTGACAGGGTTGTTAAGAAAGCATTCAGTGTTTTGGCCTTTATTAATAGAGGGATTGAGTTCCGGAACCAGGAGGTTATGCTGCAACTGTACAAAGCTCTGGTATGGCCACACTTGGAGTATTGTGTACAGTTCTGGTCACCGCATTATAAGAAGGATGTGGAAGCTTTGGAAAGGGTGCGGAGGAGATTTACGAGGATGTTGCCTGGTGTGGAAGGAATGTCTTATGAGGAAAGGCTGAGGGCCTTGAGGCTGTTCTCGTTAGAGAGAAGAAGGTTAAGAAGTGACTTAATAGAGACACACAAGATAATCAGAGGGTTAGATAGGGTGGACAGGGAGATCCTTTTTTCCACGTATGGGGACGGCAAACACGAGGGGACACAACTTTAAAGTGAGGGGAGATAGGTATAAGACAGATGTCGGAGAGAGCTTCTTTACTCAGAGAGTAGTAAGGATATGGAATGCTTTGCCTGCAACGGTGGTAGATTCGCCAAGTTTAAGTGCATTTAAGTCGTCATTGGACAGGCAAATGGAAGAATTGGGATGGCAAACTCGAGGGGGTCCATCCGTCCTAACCTACACATCCCTGGGCACGATACACCTCCTCCCTCACCTCTATCCAAGGCCCTAAAGGAGCCTTCCACATCCATCAAAGTTTCACCTGCACATCCACCAATATCATTTACTGTATCCGTTGCTCCCGATGTGGTCTCCTCTACATTGGGGAGACTGGGTGCCTCCTAGCAGAGCGCTTTAGGGAACATCTCCAAGACACCCGCACCAATCAACCAAACCGCCCCGTGGCCCAACATTTCAACTCCCCCTCCCACTCTGCCGAGGACATGGAGGTCCTGGGCCTCCTTCACCGCCGCTCCCTCACCACCAGACACCTGGAGGAAGAACGCCTCATCTTCCGCCTCGGAACACTTCAACCCCAGGGCATCAATGTGGACTTCAACAGCTTCCTCATTTCCCCTTCCCCCACCTCATCCTAGTTTCAAACTTCCAGCTCACTTACTGTCTCCTTGACTTGTCCGACCTGCCTATCTTCTTTTCCACCTATCCACTCCACCCTCTTCTCTATGACCTATCACCTTCATCCCCTCCCCCACTCACCCATTGTACTCTATGCTACTCTCTCCCCACCCCCACCCTCCTCTAGCTTATCTCTCCATGCTGCAGGCTCACTGCCTTTATTCCTGATGAAGGGCTTTTGCCCGAAACGTTGATTTCGCTGCTCGTTGGATGCTGCCTGAACTGCTGTGCTCTTCCAGCACCACTAATCCAGCATTTGATTTTCAGCATCTGCAGTCATTGTTTTTACTATGTGACAATTTCCCATGGCCAATCCACACTAACCTACACATCCCTGGACACTTTGGGACAATTACCCATGGCCAGTCCACACTGACCTACACATCCCTGTGCACTATGGGACAATTACCCATGGCCAGTCCACACTGACCTACACGTCCCTGGGGCATTATGTGACAATTTCCCATGGCCAATCCACACTGACCTACACATCCCTGGACACTATGGGACAATTACCCATGGCCAAACCACCCTAACCTGTACATCCCTGGGCACTATGGGACAATTTCCCATGGCCAACCCACCCTAACCTGCACTTCCCTGGGCACTATGAGACAATTTCCCATGGCCAACCCACCCTAACCTGTACATCCCTGGGCACTATGGGACAATTTCCCATGGCCAGTCCACCCTAACCTGCACATCTTTGGAGTGTGGGAAGAAACCGGAACACAGGGAGGAAACCCACGCAGACGCGGGGAGATTGTAAAAACTCCTCGCAGACAGTCCCCCGGGGGTGGGATCGAACCTGAGACACATTGCTGGCCCGATTTCTGTAACGGACTGGGCTGTGCACACAGTCTCAGGGAGCAGAGTCCCTGAATATGTTTAAGGCAGAGGGGGTTAGATTCATGCTAAACCCAGTGCTGAAAGGTTATCAGGGAGTGGGCTAGCAGGAAGGTGGAGCAATCAGATCAGCTGTGAGCTGCCTCCTTGATGACGGGCTGAGTGGCCACCTCCTCCCATGTCCCCATGGAAACGGCCAAAGGCAGTGACCACGAGCTCGGAGTGACCGTGATTTGTCGCAGGGGCCAGTGGCTCCCAAAGACAACTTTGGTCCTTACCGCAGCCAGTGACATTTCTCCAATCTCCGGTCATCATTCCCCGTCTCTGACACTCTGCTGCGTACGATCCAATCGCCTGACACAGCAGCTCCCTGCTCACTCCCACGGCGCACAGATCAAAGATGCAGTTTTCCTGGGAAGTCAGCGGGCTCAGTTCCGAATGGCACTGCTGGAATGGCCCACTGACCTTACTCAGAACACCACAGTAACTTTCGGAGCTCAACAGGCGGCGGACAGAGTCACTGCACAGAATCACCGAGCCCGGATCGTCCGAGCACACAGCCTCGGGATCGGAGATTTTCCAGCTGTTCCCGAACACTGCTGCTGTAGACAGCGCCGTGCCGTTGGGAGACACAAAATCGTCTGCCGGCTCTCCGTTGAAGTTTCCACACAGTCCGCACAGTGAGCCCGAATACAGACTGGGGACCATCACCTCCGCGTAATGGCTCAAGTCGTAGGACACTCGGAGCCCAAACACCGTCTCCAGCACCGCCGCTGATCCGCTCTGGAAAAGACGGACTTTCCCCGATTCTAAACTCACTGGCAAATTGACACTCTCTCCGTTTACCTGGCAACAGAGAAACAGAAGCTGGACTTGGGACAGAAATAGGGGGGAACACAGCAACAAATCACTGTCCCCTCCCCCCAATATCCCTCCCTCAGGAACAGGAGAAATGGCTCTCGGATTCTCCCGGAATTCTGCTCTTCCTGGAACACCTCCACCAGGGACCCATTTCCCCAAACCGCATTGAACCCCTCCCGATACATCAGGGAAAATCAGGACCGGTCTTTCATCAAAACCTTCACTGTCGCTGTCAGGAATGTGCCTCAATGTGTGCTTTATGTTCATTCATTCACTGGATGTGGGGCTCACTGGCTGGGCCCAGTATTTATTGCCCCGTCCTTAGTTGCCCCCCTTGAGAAGGTGGGGGTGAGCTGCCTTCATGACCCGCTGCAGTCCCTGTGCTGTAGGGTAGACCCACAATATCCCTGAGGGAGGGAATCCCAGGATTCTGACCCTGGAAGGAATGGCTGATATATTTCCAAGTCGGGACAGTGAGGGACTCGGAGGGGAATTTGCAGGGGGTGGTGTTCCCATGTACCTGCTGCCCCTTGTCCTTCTAGATGGAAGTGGCCTTGGGCTTGGAAAATGCTGTCTGAGGGTCTTTGGTGAGTTTCTGCAGGGCATCTTGTAAATGGGACACACTGCTGTTCCTGAGCGTCGGTGGGGGATGGAGGGGATGTTTGTGGATGTGGCGATAATCCAGCGGGGGCTGCTTTGTCCATCTCGAGTGTAGTTTGAGCTGCCACCATTCAGGGCAAGTGTGGAGTATTCCCTCACCCTCCTGCCTTGTGCCTTGTCGACAGTGGGATAGGTTTTGGGGGGGAGTCAGGAGGGGAGTTACTCACTGCAGGATTCCCATCCTCTGACCTGCTCTTGTAGCCACTGACGTTATGTGGCTTGGTTAGGGTGAAGTGTCTGTGGAAAGTGTCCCATAGTGCCCAGGAACATGCAGGTTATGGTGAAATGACCATGGGAAATTGTCCCGTAGTGTCCAGGGATGTGGAGGTTAGGGTGGGTTGGCCATGGGAAATTGTCCCATAGTGCCCAGGGACCTGCCAGTTAGGGTGGATAGGCCATGGGAAATTGTCCCGTAGTGTCCAGGGATGTGCAGATTATGGTGGATTGGCCATGGGAAATTGTCCCATCTTGTCCAGTGATTTGAGGCCTGGTGTGTTAGCAATGAGAGATGCAGGGTTATTGGGATTGTGTTGTGGGACAAAGGATCAGGGTGGGATGCCCTTCCCAGCGTCAGTGTGCACTCAATGGGCTGAACGGCCTCCTTCTGTTTGTGGGGATTCGAACAGATCCTTTAGCAGAATAATGAATGAGCCAGAGGGTCATTGAGACAATACAGGAGGCAGGGTTACAAACCCCATGGTCAGTATGGGGGAGGGGGTGTGTGTTAGGGAAGGGGGTGTCTGGAGAGCACACCTCTGGGAGACTGAAATTGGGAATGTGCTTCCCTGGAGTTCAGGATCCAGCACAATCCCTCTGATACCCACGATGGGCCGAACATCCTCTCTGTGCTGTCAGTGTCAATCCCTCTCAATGTCCTGGGTGGAAGGTTTGCTCCAGTGGTTCAGGAGGGTTTAAATTAGTATGGCAGGGGGTTGGGAACCTGAGCTATATACCGGGGGTGAGAGTTGACGGAGATGAGGCAATAGTAAGAGGTAGCGCAGCCAGTGGGAAGGAATTTCCTGGGAAAGAATCAAGGGATCGGTTAAAGTGCGTTTGCTTTAATGTAAGGAATATCAGGAATATAAGTGATGAGCTTAGAGCATGGATCAGTACCTGGTGCTATGATGTTGTGGCCATAATAGAGACATTGGTTTCTCAGGGGCAGGAATGGTTGCTGGATGTTCCAGGGTTTAGAGCATTCAAAAAGAAGAGGAAGGGCGGGGGGGAAAGAGGAGGGGGTGTAGCCCTGCTAATCAGAGAGGGTATCACAGCTACAGAAGTTACCATTGTCGAGGAGGGTCTGCCTACCGAGTCAGTATGGGTGGAAATTAGGAACAATAAGGGAGCAGTCACCTCTTTAGGGGTTTACTACAGGCCCCCCAATAGCAACAGGAAGATTGAAGAAAGTATAGGTCGGCAGATTTTGGAAAGGAGTGGACGTAGTAGGGTTGTTGTAATGGGTGACTTTAACTTTCCCAATATTGATTGGAACCTCCTTCGAGCAGATGGTTTGGAAGGAACTGTTTTTGTAAGGTGTGTTCAGGAGGGTTTCCTAACTCAGTACGTTGACAGGTCGACGAGGGGAGAGGCCATTTTGGATTTGGTGCGCCGCAATGAGCCGGGGCAGGTGTCAGATCTTGTGGTGGGAGAGCATTTTGGTGATAGTGACCACAGCTGCCTCACATTCTACATAGCTATGGAGAAGGAGAGAAGCAGGCACAATGGAAGGATATTTAATTGGGGAAAAGGAAACTATGATATTATCAGACGTGAGTTGGGAAGCATAGACTGGGAGCAATTGTTCCATGGAAAGGGCACTATAGACATGTGGAGACTGTTTAAGGAGCAATTGTTGTGAGTGATGCATAAATATGTCCATCTGAGACAGGCTAGAAGGGGTAAGATAAAGGAACCTTGGATGACGAGAGCGGTGGAGCTTCTTGTCAAAAGGAAGAAGGTAGCTTACGTCAGGTGGAGGAAGCTAGGGTCAAGCTCAGCTCTAGAGGATTCCAGGTAGGTGAAGAAGGAGCTCAAAAATGGTCTCAGGAGAGCCAGGAGTGGGCACGAGAAAGGCTTGGCAGGAAGGATTAGGGAGAACACAAAGGCATTTTACACGTATGTGAGGAATAAGAGAATGGTCAAAGAAAGAGTAGGGCCGATCAGGTATAGCATAGGGAACATGTGTATGGAGTCTGAGGAGGTAGGGGAAGCCCTAAATGAGTTGTTTGCTTCTGTCTTTACTAAAGAAAAGGACCTTGTCGTAAATGGAATCATTGAGGAGCAGGTGTGCATGCTGGAATGGATAGAGATAGAGGAAGCTAATGTGCTGAAAATGTTGACAAACATTAAGATTGACAAGTCACCAAGCCTGAACCAGATTTGTTCTCCGGTGCTTTGGGAAGTGAGAAATGTGATTGCTTTGCCACTTGCAAAGATCTTTGCATCCTCTCTCTCCACTGGATTCGTACCTGAGGACTGGAGGGAGGCAAATGTAATTCCTCTCTTCAAAAAAGGAAATATGGAAATCCCTGGCAATTACAGATCATTCAATCACACGTCTGTCGTCTGCAAGGTGTTGGAAGGATCCTGAGGGATAGGACTTATGACCATCTGGAAGAGCATGGCTTGATTAAAGACTGTCAGCATGGCTTTGTGAGGGGCAGGTCAGGCCTCACAAATCTTATTGAGTTCTTCAATGATGTTACTCGACAAGTTGATCATGGTCGAGCTGTGGATGCAGTGTATATGGACTTCAGCAAGGCATTTGATAAGGTTCCCCATGGTAGGCTAGTTCAGAAGGTCAGGAGGAGTGGGATACAGGGAAATTTAGCTGTCTGGATACAGAATTGGCTGGTTGACAGAAGACAGCGGGTGGTTTTGGAAGGAAGGTTTTCTGCCTGGAAGTCAGTGGTGAGTGGTGTTCCACAGGGCTCTGTTCTTGGGCCTTGACTCTTTGTAATTTTTATTAATGACTTGGATCAGGGGATTGAAGGATGGGTCAGTAGGTTTGAAGACGACACAAAGGTTGGAGGTGTCGTTGACAGAATAGAGGACTGTTGTAGGCTGCAGTGTGACATTGACAGGATGCAGAGATGGGCTGAGATGTGGCGGATGGAGTTCAACCTGGATAAATGCATTTTGGACGGTCGAACTTGAAAGCTGAGTACAGGATTAAGGATAGGTTTCTTGGCAGTGTGGAGGAACAGAGGGATCTTGGTGTGCAGGGACATAGATCCCTTAAAGTGGCAACACAAGTGGACAGGTTTGTTCAGAAAGCATATGGTGTTTTGGCTTTTATTAACGGGGGGATTGAGTTTAAGAGCCGTGAGATCTTGTTGCAGCTCTATAAAACTTTGGTTAGACCGCACTTGGAATACCGTGTCCAGTTCTGTCGCCCTATTATAGGAAAGATGTGGATGCTTTGGAGAAGGTTCAGAGGAGGTTTACCAGAATGCTGTCTGGAATGGAGGGCTTGTCTTACGAAGAGAGGTTGACTGAGCTTTTTTCATTAGTAAAAAGAAGAAAGAGAGGGGACCTAATTGAGGTGTACAAGATAATGAGAGGCATAGATAGAGTTGATAGCCAGAGACTTTTTCCCAGGGCAGAAATTGTTAACACGGGGGGTCATAGTTTTAAGCTGGTTGGAGGGAAGTGTCAAGGGAATGTCAGAGGCGGGTTTTTTTACGCAGAGAGTTGTGAGAGCATGGAATGAGTTGCCAGCAGCGGTTGTGGAAGCGCGGTCATTGGGGATAGTTAAGAGACTGCTGGACATGCGTATGGTCACAGAACTTTGAGGGTTTACCTGACATGAGGATCAATGCTTGGACAACATCATGGGCTGAAGGGCCTGTTCTGTGCTGTACTGTTCTACGTTCTATGCTCCATTTTCTATGTCTATGTCCTTGTGTTTACCTGCACTCTGCCCGTTTGACTCCTCGACACCTGGATCCGATGGCCATACACCTGAACTTCAACCAGACGTGTCCATGACACAGCCTGGGACCCGCGGTGATCGTTCTCCACAGCAACACTGAATGCGGTCAGGTTCGCAGCCTCTCCACATGACTTACTGAAGGTGTATTTACAAGAGCCTTGGAAATCAAACCTCTTGCCGTCAAAGCTGGTGTAATGGGGGTCACCGGAGGCGAGGCAGGTGCCACGTGCTCTGGGGTAGCAGCCCCGTACCCCGTTCACCAGGCGGCAATCTTCATGGTGCCCACAGCTGAAAGCGGAACAGCTCATGCCAACACTGGCGTTGAGGCAGCTACATTTCTGACTGCAGCTCTCAGTCAGGATGACACTCTCACCTTTGCTGTAGTAACGACCTTGGAAGGAGCAGCCACACTCAGCGGAGGTCACACACACACCTCCGCTCAGCAAGTAACCCGTGTCACACTTGCAGCCCTCCACGCACGGCTCGTTGCAAAACAACAGCGCGTTAGGATCAGTGCAAGTGGCTGGGCAGGCGCTAGTGCAGGTCTCGTAGTGACTGTGTGGTGGACACTGCATCTCTGAAACACAAAATGACACGGCGTAAGAGGAATTACAGTCAGTGATCCAAAAGGGAAATCTTTCCCCACAATGTGCCTCGATGTGAAACCTTTGGAAGCAGCAATTTATTGCTCTGTTCAGTTTCACTGTCTGCTGTTGAACACAGAGACAATCCTTATCCCAATGTCCTGTCACTAACCGACAGGGTGGGATGGGCTGTACCGAGCAGAATACCCAGGTTCCATCAGGTTACACTGCTCTATTCTGACCGGTCACTGCTTGGTAAAGCTGTCTTCAGCAAATCTCTGACTCTGATCCTGTACTTTAATTCCAGAAAGAGTTCAATCGACAGTTACAGCAAAGATGGTTGAGGGAAAATAAAGCTGACGCTGTCGTGGGTAATATATTGGTTTGTGTTAGTGATTGGCTGGTTAACAGAAAACACAGAGCAGATATCAGTGGCTCTTTTGTACGATTGCAAGATGTTTTCTTTCATTAGTGATTTGATTTGATGTATCATTTCCCATGTACCTCATTCACCATTGAATGTTGTTAATGTACCAGCCACAACCACTTCCAATGGCAGCTCATTCCATGTGCGTATCACCCTCTGTGTGAAAAAGTTACCCCTCAGGTTCCCTTTTATCTTCCCCTCCATCAGAAACTGACACCATCTCGTCCTTGATTCCCCGACCCTGGAAAAAAAACTGAGCACATTCACCCTCTCAGTGCCAATCATGATCTTATACCCTTCTACAAGATCACCCAGTCAGTCTCCCACACTCAAGTCAAAAGAATCCCATTTTCCTCTGAGTTGTGTAACCTAACACTGTGGGTAAATTAGCATGGCCAATTCACCTGACCTGCACATCGCTGGACACTATCGGGCAATTTTCCATGGCCAATTCACCCTAACCTGCACATCGCTGGACACTATGGGACAATTTTCCATGGCCAATCCACCCTAACCTCCACACCACTGGACACTATGAGACAACTTTCCACCGCCAATCCACCCTAACCTACACATCCCTGGGCGCTATGGGACAATTTCCCATGGCCAACCCACACTAACCTGCACTTCACTGGGCACTAGGGGATAATTTCCCATGGCCAATCCACCATAACCTGCACATCCCTGTTCACTATGGGACAATTTCCCATGGCCAATCCCCTCTAGACTGCACATCCCTGGGCACTATGGGACAATTTCCCATGGCCAACCCACCCTAACCTGCACATCCCTGGGCACGATGGGACAATTTCCCATGGCCAATCCACCATAACCTGCACATCCCTGTTCACTATGGGACAATTTCCCATGGCCAATCCACCCTAACCTACACATCCCTGGGCACGATGGCACAATTTCCCACGGCCAATCCACCCTAACCTGCACATGCCTGGGCACTATGGGACAATTTCTCACGGCCAATTCACCTGACCTGCACACCCCTGTGCACTATGGGACAATTTCCCATGGCGAATCCACCCTAACCTGCACATCCCTCGTCACTTTGGGACAATTTCCCATGGCGAATCCACACTAACCTACACATTCCTGGGGCATTATGGGACAATTTCCCATGGCCAATCCACCCTAACCTGCATATCCCTGGGACATTTTGGGACAATTTCCCATGGCAAATCCAACCTAACCTGTACATCCCTGGGCACTATGGACAATTTCCCATGGCCAATCCACCCAAACCTGCACGTCCCTGGGCACTATGGGACAATTTCCCATGGCCAATCCACCCTAACCAGCACGTCCCTGGGCACTATGGAACAATTTCCCATGGCCAATCCACCCAAACCTGCACGTCCCTGGGCACGAGGGGACAATTTCCCATGGCCAATCCCCCCTAGCCTGCACATCCCTGGGCACTATGGGACAATTTCCCATGGCCAACCCACCCTAACCAGCACATCCCTGGGCACGATGGGACAATTTCCCATGGCCAATCCACCATAACCTGCACATCCCTGTTCACTATGGGACAATTTCCCATGGCCAATCCACCCTAACAGCACATCCCTGGGCACTATGGGACAATTTCCCACGGCCAATTTACCTGACCTGCACACCCCTGTGCACTATGGGACAATTTCCCACGGCGAATCCACCCTAACCTGCACATCCCTCGGCACTATGGGACAATTTCCCATGGCGAATCCACACTAACCTACACATTCCTGGGGCATTATGGCACAATTTCCCATGGCCAATCCACCCAAACCTGCACGTCCCTGGGCACTATCAGACAATTTCACATGGCCTATCCACCCTAACCTGCAGGTCCCTGGGCACTATGGGACAATTTCCCATGGCCAATTCACCCTAACCTGCACATCCCTGGACACTATGGGACAATTTTCCATGGCTAATCCACCCTAACCTGCACATCCCTGGGCACTATAAGACAATTTTCCATGGCCAATCCACCCTAACCTGCACATCCCTGACCACAATGGGACAATTTCCCGTGGACAATCCACCCTAATCTGCACATCCCTGGGCACTATGGGACAATTTCCCATGGCCAATCCACCCTAACCTGCACATCCCTGGACACTATGGGACAATGTCCCATAGCCAATCCACCCTAACCTGCACATCACTGGGCAGTATGGGACAATTCGCCATGACCAATCCACCCTACCCTGCACTTCACTGGGCACTATGGGACATTTCCAATGGCCAACCTACCGTCACCTGCACATCCCGAGACACTATGGGACAATTTCCCGTGGCCGATCCACCCTAACCTCCACATCCCTGGGCACTATGGGACAATTTCCCACGGCCAATCCACCCTAATCTGCACATCCCTGGGCACAATGGGACAATTTCCCGTGGACAACCCACCCTAATTTGCACATCCCTGTACACTATGGGACAATTTCCCATGACCAATCCACCCTAATCTGCACACCCCTGGACACTATGGGACAATTTCCCATGACCAATCCACCCTAACCTGCACATCCCTGGGCACTATGGGACAATTTCCCATGGCCAATCGACCCTAACCTGTACATCAAGGAAAAGCCCCTGTGTGTCCTAGATAAATATGTACCTGTCAGGCAGGAGGAAGATAGAAAACACGGGAGCCGTGATTTACTAAGGAAGTGGAATCCCGGGTCAAGAAGAAAAATGTGATTTATGTTTGGACAAAATGTGAAAGCTCAGTGAGGGCGCTTGAGGGTTACATGGAAGTCAGGAAAGCCCTAAAAGGAGAGTTCAGAAGAGCCAGTAGGAGACATGAGAAGTTGTTGGTGGATAGGACCAGGGTTAACCCTAAGGCTTTCCATAGGTATGCCAGGAATAAAAGAATGACAAGAGTTAAATTAGGGCCAATCAAGTATAATAGTGGCAAGTTGTGTGTGGGCTCAGAGGAGATTGGGGAAGCGCTAAATAAAGATTTTTTGACAGTGTTCCCTATAGAAAATGAAAATGTTGGTGACGAAGATACAGAGCTACTTGCATCTAGACTCAAAGAGATTGAGGTTCACAAGGAAGAGGTATTAGAAATACTGCAGAGTGTGAAAATACACAAGTCCCCTGGGCCGAATGGGATCTATCCTAGGATCCTCTGGGAAGCAATGGAAGAGATTGCCGAGCCTTTGGCATTGATCTTCAAATCATCATTGTCTACAGGAATAGTGCCTGAGGACTGGAGGATAGCAAATGTGGTTCCCTTGTTCAAAAAGGGCAGTAGAGACAACCCTGTAATTACAGACCAGTGAGTCTCACTTCAGTTCTTGGTAAAGTGTTGGAAAAGGTTATAAGAGATTGGATTTATCACCATCTCGAAAATAAAAATCTGATCAGGGACAATCAGCATAGTTTTGTGAAGGGTAGGTCCTGCCTAATGAATCTTATTGAGTTTTTTGACAAAGTGACCAATGAGAGTAAACGGGTTGATGTGGTGTATATGGATTTCAGCAAGGTGTTCGATAAGGTTCCCCACAGTAAGCTATTATACAAAATGCGGAGGAATGGGATTGTGGGAGTAAAACCAGTTTGGATCAGTAATTGGCTTGCTGAAAGAAAACAGAGGGCTGTAGTTGATGGAACATGCTCACCTTGGTGTCCAATTACTCACGGCGTACCGCAAGGCTTGGTGTTGTGTCCACTACTGTCCGTCATTTTTATAAATGCCCTGGATGAGGGCTTAGAAGGGTGTGTTAGTAAATTTGCGAATGTCACAAAGGTCGGTGGAGTTGTGGATAGTGATGACGGATGTAGTAGGTTGCAGAGAGACATAGATAGGATGCAGAGCTGGGCTGGGAGCTGGCAAATGGGGTTTAATGTGGACAAGTGTGAGGTGATTCACTTTGGACAGAGTAATCAGAATGCAAAGTACTGGGCTAATGAAATGTTTCGTCAGAGTGTAGATGAGCAGAGAAGTACACAGATCCCTGAAAGTTGCCACTCAGATTGACAGGGTTGTTAAGAAAGCATTCAGTGTTTTGGCCTTTATTAATAGAGGGATTGAGTTCCGGAACCAGGAGGTTATGCTGCAACTGTACAAAGCTCTGGTACGGCCACACCTGGAGTATTGTGTACAGTTCTGGTCACCGCATTATAAGAAGGATGTGGAAGCTTTGGAAAGGGTGCGGAGGAGATTTACGAGGATGTTGCCTGGTGTGGAAGGAATGTCTTATGAGGAAAGGCTGAGGGCCTTGAGGCTGTTCTCGTTAGAGAGAAGAAGGTTAAGAAGTGACTTAATAGAGACACACAAGATAATCAGAGGGTTAGATAGGGTGGACAGGGAGATCCTTTTTTCCACGTATGGGGACGGCAAACACGAGGGGACACAACTTTAAAGTGAGGGGAGATAGGTATAAGACAGATGTCGGAGAGAGCTTCTTTACTCAGAGAGTAGTAAGGATATGGAATGCTTTGCCTGCAACGGTGGTAGATTCGCCAAGTTTAAGTCATTGGACAGGCAAATGGAAGAATTGGGATGGCAAACTCAAGGGGGTCCATCCGTCCTAACCTACACATCCCTGGGCACGATACACCTCCTCCCTCACCTCTATCCAAGGCCCTAAAGGAGCCTTCCACATCCATCAAAGTTTCACCTGCACATCCACCAATATCATTTACTGTATCCGTTGCTCCCGATGTGGTCTCCTCTACATTGGGGAGACTGGGTGCCTCCTAGCAGAGCGCTTTAGGGAACATCTCCAAGACACCCGCACCAATCAACCAAACCGCCCCGTGGCCCAACATTTCAACTCCCCCTCCCACTCTGCCGAGGACATGGAGGTCCTGGGCCTCCTTCACCGCCGCTCCCTCACCACCAGACACCTGGAGGAAGAACGCCTCATCTTCCGCCTCGGAACACTTCAACCCCAGGGCATCAATGTGGACTTCAACAGCTTCCTCATTTCCCCTTCCCCCACCTCATCCTAGTTTCAAACTTCCAGCTCACTTACTGTCTCCTTGACTTGTCCGACCTGCCTATCTTCTTTTCCACCTATCCACTCCACCCTCTTCTCTATGACCTATCACCTTCATCCCCTCCCCCACTCACCCATTGTACTCTATGCTACTCTCTCCCCGCCCCCACCCTCCTCTAGCTTATCTCTCCACGCTTCAGGCTCACTGCCTTTATTCCTGATGAAGGGCTTTTGCCCGAAACGTTGATTTCGCTGCTCGTTGGATGCTGCCTGAACTGCTGTGCTCTTCCAGCACCACTAATCCAGTATTTGATTTTCAGCATCTGCAGTCATTGTTTTTACTATGTGAAAATTTCCCATGGCCAATCCACACTAACCTACACATCCCTGGACACTATGGCCAGTCCACACTGACCTACACATCCCTGTGCACTATGGGACAATTACCCATGGCCAGTCCACACTGACCTACACGTCCCTGGGGCATTATGTGACAATTTCCCATGGCCAATCCATACTGACCTACACATCCCTGGACACTATGGGACAATTACCCATGGCCAAACCACCCTAACCTGTACATCCCTGGGCACTATGGGACAATTTCCCATGGCCAACCCACCCTAACCTGCACTTCCCTGGGCACTATGAGACAATTTCCCATGGCCAAGCCACCCTAACCTGTACATCCCTGGGCACTATGGGACAATTTCCCATGGCCAATCCACCCTAACCTGTACATCCCTGGACACTATGGGACAATTACCCATGGCCAAACCACCCTAACCTGTACATCCCTGGGCACTATGGGACAATTTCCCATGGCCAACCCACCCTAACCTGTACATCCCTGGGCACTATGGGACAATTTCCCATGGCCAACCCACCCTAACCTGTACATCCCTGGGCACTATGGGACAATTTCCCATGGCCAGTCCACCCTAACCTGCACATCTTTGGAGTGTGGGAAGAAACCGGAACACAGGGAGGAAACCCACGCAGACGCGGGGAGATTGTAAAAACTCCTCGCAGACAGTCCCCCGGGGGTGGGATCGATCCGGGGTCCCTGACACTGTGGGGGTAGCAGTACTAACCACTGAGACACATTGCTGGCCCGATTTCTGTAACGGACTGGGCTGTGCACACAGTCTCAGGGAGCAGAGTCCCTGAATATGTTTAAGGCAGAGGGGGTTAGATTCATGCTAAACCCAGTGCTGAAAGGTTATCAGGGAGTGGGCTAGCAGGAAGGTGGAGCAATCAGATCAGCTGTGAGCTGCCTCCTTGATGACGGGCTGAGTGGCCACCTCCTCCCATGTCCCCATGGAAACGGCCAAAGGCAGTGACCACGAGCTCGGAGTGACCGTGATTTGTCGCAGGGGCCAGTGGCTCCCAAAGACAACTTTGGTCCTTACCGCAGCCAGTGACATTTCTCCAATCTCCGGTCATCATTCCCCGTCTCTGACACTCTGCTGCGTACGATCCAATCGCCTGACACAGCAGCTCCCTGCTCACTCCCACGGCGCACAGATCAAAGATGCAGTTTTCCTGGGAAGTCAGCGGGCTCAGTTCCGAATGGCACTGCTGGAATGGCCCACTGACCTTACTCAGAACACCACAGTAACTTTCGGAGCTCAACAGGCGGCGGACAGAGTCACTGCACAGAATCACCGAGCCCGGATCGTCCGAGCACACAGCCTCGGGATCGGAGATTTTCCAGCTGTTCCCGAACACTGCTGCTGTAGACAGCGCCGTGCCGTTGGGAGACACAAAATCGTCTGCCGGCTCTCCGTTGAAGTTTCCACACAGTCCGCACAGTGAGCCCGAATACAGACTGGGGACCATCACCTCCGCGTAATGGCTCCAGTCGTAGGACACTCGGAGCCCAAACACCGTCTCCAGCACCGCCGCTGATCCGCTCTGGAAAAGACGGGCTTTCCCCGATTCTAAACTCACTGGCAAATTGACACTCTCTCCGTTTACCTGGCAACAGAGAAACAGAAGCTGGACTTGGGACAGAAATAGGGGGGAACACAGCAACAAATCACTGTCCCCTCCCCCCAATATCCCTCCCTCAGGAACAGGAGAAATGGCTCTCGGATTCTCCCGGAATTCTGCTCTTCCTGGAACACCTCCACCAGGGACCCATTTCCCCAAACCGCATTGACCCCCTCCCGATACATCAGGGAAAATCAGGACCGCTCTTTCATCAAAACCTTCACTGTCGCTGTCAGGAATGTGCCTCAATGTGTGCTTTATGTTCATTCATTCACTGGATGTGGGGCTCACTGGCTGGGCCCAGTATTTATTGCCCCGTCCTTAGTTGCCCCCCTTGAGAAGGTGGGGGTGAGCTGCCTTCTTGACCCGCTGCAGTCCATGTGCTGTAGGGTAGACCCACAATATCCCTGAGGGAGGGAATCCCAGGATTCTGACCCTGGAAGGAATGGCTGATGTATTTCCAAGTCAGGACGGTGAGGGGCTAAGAGGGGAATTTGCAGGGGGTGGTGTTCCCAGGTACCTGCTGCCCCTTGTCCTTCTAGATGGAAGTGGCCTTGGGCTTGGAAAATGCTGTCTGAGGGTCTTTGGTGAGTTTCTGCAGGTCATCTTGTAAATGGGACACACTGCTGTTCCTGAGCGTCGGTGGGGGATGGAGGGGATGTTTGTGGATGTGGCGATAATCCAGCGGGGGCTGCTTTGTCCATCTCGAGTGTAGTTTGAGCTGCCACCATTCAGGGCAAGTGTGGAGTATTCCCTCACCCTCCTGCCTTGTGCCTTGTCGACAGTGGGGTAGGTTTTGGGGGGGAGTCAGGAGGGGAGTTACTCACTGCAGGATTCCCATCCTCTGACCTGCTCTTGTAGCCACTGACATTACGTGGCTTGGTTAGGGTGAAGTGTCTGTGGAAAGTGTCCCATAGTGCCCAGGAACATGCAGGTTAGGGGGGATTGGCCATGGGAAATTTTCCCATAGTGTCCAGTGATTTGAGGCCAGGTGTGTTAGCTATGAGAGATGCAGGGTTATTGGGATTGTGTTGTGGGACAATGGATCAAGGTGGGATGCCCTTCCCAGCGTCAGTGTGCACTCAATGGGCTGAACGGCCTCCTTCTGTTTGTTGGGATTCGAACAGATCCTTTAGCAGAATAATGAATGAGCCAGAGGGTCATTGAGACAATACAGGAGGCAGGGTTACAAACCCCATGGTCAGTATGGGGGAGGGGGTGTGTGTTAGGGAAGGGGGTGTCTGGAGAGCACATCTCTGGGAGACTGAAATTGGGAATGTGCATCCCTGGCATTCAGGATCCAGCACAATCCCTCTGATACCCACGTTGGGCCGAACATCCTCTCTGTGCTGTCAGTGTCAATCCCTCTCAATGTCCTGGGTGGAAGGTTTGCTCCAGTGGTTCAGGAGGGTTTAAATTAGTATGGCAGGGGGTTGGGAACCTGAGCTATATACCGGGGGTGAGAGTTGACGGAGATGAGGCAATAGTAAGAGGTAGCGCAGCCAGTGGGAAGGAATTTCCTGGGAAAGAATCAAGGGATCGGTTAAAGTGCGTTTGCTTTAATGTAAGGAATATCAGGAATAAAAGTGATGAACTTAGAGCATGGATCAGTACCTGGTGCTATGATGTTGTGGCCATAATAGAGACTTTGGTTTCTCAGGGGCAGGAATGGTTGCTGGATGTTCCAGGGTTTAGAGCATTCAAAAAGAAGAGGAAGGGCGGGGGGGAAAGAGGAGGGGGTGTAGCCCTGCTAATCAGAGAGGGTATCACAGCTACAGAAGTTACCATTGTCGAGGAGGGTCTGCCTACCGAGTCAGTATGGGTGGAAATTAGGAACAATAAGGGAGCAGTCACCTCTTTAGGGGTTTACTACAGGCCCCCCAATAGCAACAGGAAGATTGAAGAAAGCATAGGTCGGCAGATTTTGGAAAGGTGTGGACGTAGTAGGGTTATTGTAATGGGTGACTTTAACTTTCCCAATATTGATTGGAACCTCCTTCGAGCAGATGGTTTGGAAGGAACTGTTTTTGTAAGGTGTGTTCAGGAGGGTTTCCTAACTCAGTACGTTGACAGGTCGACGAGGGGAGAGGCCATTTTGGATTTGGTGCGCCGCAATGAGCCGGGGCAGGTGTCAGATCTTCTGGTGGGAGAGCATTTTGGTGATAGTGAACACAACTGCCTCACATTCTACATAGCTATGGAGAAGGAGAGAAGCAGGCACAATGGAAGGATATTTAATTGGGGAAAAGGAAACTATGATATTATCAGACGTGAGTTGGGAAGCATAGACTGGGAGCAATTGTTCCATGGAAAGGGCACTATAGACATGTGGAGACTGTTTGAGGAGCAATTGTTGTGAGTGATGAATAAATATGTCCATCTGAGACAGGCAAGAAGGGGTAAGAAAAAGGAACCTTGGATGACGAGAGCGGTGGAGCTTCTCGTCAAAAGGAAAAAGGTAGTTTACGTCAGGTGGAGGAAGCTAGGGTCAAGCTCAGCTCTAGAGGATTACAGGCAGGTGAGGAAGGAGCTCAAAAATGGTCTCAGGAGAGCCAGGAGGGGGCACGAGAAAGGCTTGGCAGGAAGGATTAGGGAGAATCCAAAGGCATTTTGCACGTATGTGAGGAATAAGAGAATGGTCAAAGAAATAGTAGGGCCTATCAGGGATAGCATAGGGAACTTGTGTATGGAGTCTGAGGAGGTAGGGGAAACCCTAAATGAGTATTTTGCTTCTGTCTTTACTAAAGAGAAGGACCTTGTAGTGAATGAAATCATTGAGGAGCAGGTGTGCATGCTGGAATGGATAGAGATAGAGGAAGCTAATGTGCTGAAAATGTGGACAAACATTAAGATTGACACGTCGCCAGGCCCGTACCAGATTTGTCCTCAGCTGCTTTGGGAAGTGAGAAATGTGATTGCTTTGCCACTTGCAAAGATCTTTGCAGCCTCGCTGTCCACTGGATTCGTACCTGAGGACTGGAGGGAGGCAAATGTAATTCCTCTCTTCAAGAAAGGAAATATGGAAATCCCTGGCAATTATAGATCAGTCAGTCTCACGTCTGTCGTCTGCAAGGTGTTAGAAAGGATTCTGAGGGATAGGACTTATGACCATCTGGAAGAGCACGGCTTGATTAAAGACAGTCAGCACGGCTTTGTGAGGGGCAGGTCATGCCTCACAAACCTTATTGAGTTCTTCAAAAATGTTACTAGTCAAGTTGATCATGGTCGAGCTGTGGATGCAGTGTATATGGACTTCAGCAAGGCATTTGATAAGGTTCCCCATGGTGAACTCGTTCAGAAGGTCAGGAGGAGTGGGATACAGGGAAATTTAGCTGTCTGGATACAGAATTGACTGGTTGACAGAAGACAGCGAGTGGGAGTGGAAGGAAGGTTTTCTGCCTGGAAGTCAGTGGTGAGTGGTGTTCCACAGGGCTCTGTTCTTGGGCCTTGACACTTTGTAATTTTTATTAATGACTTGGATCAGGGGATTGAAGGATGGGTCAGTAGGTTTGAAGACGACACAAACGTTGGAGGTGTCGTTGACAGTATAGAGGACTGTTGTAGGCTGCAGTGTGACATTGACAGGATGCAGAGATGGGCTGAGAGGTGGCAGATGGAGTTCAACCTGGATAAATGCATTTTGGACAGTCGAACTTGAAAGCTGAGTACAGGATTAAGGATAGGTTTCTTGGCAGTGTGGAGGAACAGAGGGATCTTGGTGTGCAGGTACATAGATCCCTTAAAGTGGCAACACAAGTGGACAGGTTTGTTCAGAAAGCATATGGTGTTTTGGCTTTTATTAACGGGGGGATTGTGTTTAAGCGCCGTGAGATCTTGTTGCAGCTCTATAAAACTTTGGTTAGACCGCACTTGGAATACCGTGTCCAGTTCTGTCGCCCTATTATAGGAAAGATGTGGATGCTTTGGAGAAGGTTCAGAGGAGGTTTACCAGAATGCTGTCTGGAATGGAGGGCTTGTCTTACGAAGAGAGGTTGACTGAGCTTTTTCATTAGTAAAAAGAAGAAAGAGAGGGGACCTAATTGAGGTGTACAAGATAATGAGAGGCATAGATAGAGTTGATAGGCAGAGACTTTTTCCCAGGGCAGAAATTGTTAACATGGGGGGGTCATAGTTTTAAGCTGGTTGGAGGGAAGTGTAAAGGGGATGTCAGAGGCGGGTTCTTTACGCAGAAAGTTATGAGAGCATGGAATGAGTTGCCAGCAGCGGTTGTGGAAGCGCGGTCATTGGGGAGAGTTAAGAGACAGCTGGACATGCGTATGGTCACAGAAATTTGAGGGTTTGCCTTACATGAGGATCAATGCTCGGACAACATCATGGGCTGAAGGGCTTGTTCTGTGCTGTACTGTTCTATGTTCTATGTTCCATTTTCTATGTCTATGTCCTTGTGTTTACCTGCACTCTGCCCGTTTGACTCCTCGACACCTGGATCCGATGGCCATACACCTGAACTTCAACCAGACGTGTCCAGGACACAGCCTGGGACCCGCGATGATCGTTCTCCACAGCAACACTGAATGCGGTCAGGTTCGCAGCCTCTCCACACGACTTACTGAAGGTGTATTTACAAGAGCCTTGGAAATCAAACCTCTTGCCGTCAAAGCTGGTGTAATGGGGGTCACCGGAGGCGAGGCAGGTGCCACGTGCTCTGGGGTAGCAGCCCCGTACCCCGTTCACCAGGCGGCAATCTTCATGGTACCCACAGCTGAAAGCGGAACAGCTCATGCCAACACTGGCGTTGAGGCAGCTACATTTCTGACTGCAGCTCTCAGTCAGGATGACACTCTCACCTTTGCTGTAGTAACGACCTTGGAAGGAGCAGCCACACTCAGCGGAGGTCACACACACACCTCCGCTCAGCAAGTAACCCGTGTCACACTTGCAGCCCTCCACGCACGGCTCGTTGCAAAACAACAGCGCGTTAGGATCAGTGCAAGTGGCTGGGCAGGCGCTAGTGCAGGTCTCGTAGTGACTGTGTGGTGGACACTGCATCTCTGAAACACAAAATGACACGGTGGAAGGGGAATTACAGTCAGTGATCCAAAAGGGAAATCTTTCCCCACAATGTGCCTCGATGTGAAACCTTTGGAAGCAGCAATTCATTGCTCTGTTCAGTTTCACTGTCTGCTGTTGAACACAGAGACAATCCTTATCCCAATGTCCTGTCACTAACCGACAGGGTGGGATGGGCTGTACCGAGCAGAATACTCAGGTTCCATAAGGTTACACTGCTCTATTCTGACCGGTCACTGCTTGGTAAAGCTGTCTTCAGCAAATCTCTGACTCTGATCCTGTACTTAGATTCCAGAAAGTGTTCGATTGACAGTTACAGCATAGACGGTTGAGGGAAAATAAAACTGACGCTGCAGTGGGTAACATATTGGTTTGTGTTAGTGATTGGCTGGTTAACAGGAAACACAGAGTAGATATCAGTGGCTCTTTTGTACGACTGCAAAATGTTTTCTTTCATTTGTGATTTGATTTGTTGTATCATTTCCCATGTACCTCATTCACCATTGAATGTTGTTAATGTACCAGCCACAACCACTTCAACTGGCAGCTCATTCCATGTGCGTACCACACTCTGTGTGAAAAAGTTACCCCTCAGGTTACCTGTTATCCTGCCCCCCATCACAAACTGACACCCTCTCGACCTAGATTCCACGACCCTGGGAAAAAAAAACTGAGTGCATTCACCCTCTCAGTGCCAATCATGGCCTTATACACTTCTACAAGATCACCCAGTCAGTCTCCCACACTCAAGTGAAAAGTATCCCATTTTCCTCTGACTTGTGTAACCTAACACTGTGGGTAAATTAGCATGGCCAATTCACCTGACCTGCACATCCCTGGACACTATGGGACAATTACCCATGGCCAATTCACCTGACCTGCACATCCCTGGACACTATGAGACAATTTCCCATGGCCAATTCACCTGACCTGCACATCCCTGGACACTATGAGAAATTTCCCATGGCCCATACACCCAAACCTGAATGACCCTGGACACTATGGGACAATATCCCATGGCCAATCCACCCTAACCTGCACATACCTGGACACTATGGGACAATTTTCCATGGCCAATCCACAATAACCTGCTCATCCCTGGACACTATGGGACAATTTCCCACGGCAAATCCACCCTAACCTGCACATCCCTGGGCACTATGGGACAATTTCCCATGGCCAATCCACCCTAACCTGTACATCCCTGGGCACTATGGGACAATTTCCCATCGCCAATTCACCTGACCTGCACATCCCTGGACACTATGAGACAATTTCCCATGGCCAATTCACCTGACCTGCACATCCCTGGACACTATGAGAAATTTCCCATGGCCCATACACCCAAACCTGAATGACCCTGGACACTATGGGACAATATCCCATGGCCAATCCACCCTAACCTGCACATACCTGGACACTATGGGACAATTTTCCATGGCCAATCCACAATAACCTGCTCATCCCTGGACACTATGGGACAATTTCCCACGGCAAATCCACCCTAACCTGCACATCCCTGGGCACTATGGGACAATTTCCCATGGCCAATCCACCCTAACCTGTACATCCCTGGGCACTATGGGACAATTTCCCATCGCCAATTCACCTGACCTGCACATCCCTGGGCACTATGGGATAATTTCCCATGTCCAACCACCCTAACCTGCACACCCTGGGCACGATGGGACAATTTACCATGTCCAACCACCCTAACCTGCACATCCCTGGGCACTATGGGACAATTTCCCATGGCCAATCCACCCTAACCTGCACATCCCTGGACACTATGGGACAATTTCCCATGGCCAACCCACCCTAACCTGCACATCCCTGGGCACTATGGGACAATTTCCCATGGCCAATTCACACAAACCTGCACATCCCTGGACACTATGGGACAATTTCTCATGGCCAATCCACAATAACCTATACATCCCCGGGAACTATGGGACAATTTCCCATGGCCAACCCACTGTAACCTGTACATCCCTGGGCACTATGGGACAATTTCCCATGGCCAATCCACCCTTACCTGCACATCCCTGGACACTATGGGACAATTCCCCATGGCCAATCCACCCTAACCTGCACATCCCTGGGCACTATGGGACAATTTCCCAAGGCCAATCCATCCTAACCTACACATCAAGGAAAAGCCCCTGTGTGTCCTAGATGAGTATGTACCTGTCAGACAGGGAGGAAGATATAGAATGCGGGAGCCGTGGTTTACTAAGGAAGTGGAATCCCTGGTCAAGAAGACGAAGGCGGCTTATGTTTGGACAAAATGTGAAAGCTCAGTGAGGGCACTTGTGGGTTAAAAGGAAGTCAGGAAAGCAATAAAAGGAGAGCTCAGAAGAGCCAGTAGGAGACATGAGAAGTTGTTGGTGGATAGGACCAGGGTTAACCCTAAGGCTTTCCATAGGTATGTCAGGAATAAAAGAATGACAAGAGTTAAATTAGGGCCAATCAAGTATAATAGTGGCAAGTTGTGTGTGGACTCAGAGGAGATTGGGGAAGCACTAAATAAATATTTTTTGACAGTGTTCACTATAGAAAATTAAAATGTTGGTGACGAAGATACAGAGCTACTTGCATCTAGACTCCAAGAGATTGTGGTTCACAAGGAAGAGGTATTAGAAATACTGCAGAGTGTGAAAATACACAAGCCCCCTGGGCCGAATGGGATCTATCCGAGGATCCTCTGGGAAGCAATGGAAGAGATTGCCGAGCCTTTGGCATTGATCTTCGATTCATCATTGTCTACAGGGATAGTGCCTGAGGACTGGAGGATAGCAAATGTGGTTCCCTTGTTCAAAAAGGGCAGTAGAGACAACCCTGGTAATTACAGACCAGTGAGTCTCACTTCAGTTGTTGGCAAAGTGTTGGAAAAGGTTATTAGAGATAGGATTTATCACCATCTAGAAAAGAAAAATCTGATCAGGGACAATCAGCACGGTTTTGTGAAGGGTAGGACATGCCGAACGAATCCTATTAACGTTTTTGACAAAGTGACCAAACAGGTGGATGAGAGTAAACCGGTTGATGTGGTGTATATGGATTTCAGCAAGGTGTTCGATAAGGTTCCCCACAGTAGGCTATTGTACAAAATGCGGAGGAATGGGATAGTGGGCGGCACGGTGGCACAGTGGTTAGCACTGCTGCCTCACAGCGCCTGAGACCCGGGTTCAATTCCCGCCTCAGGCGACTGACTGTGTGGAGTTTGCACGTTCTCCCCGTGTCTGCGTGGGTTTCCTCCGGGTGCTCCAGTTTCCTCCCACAGTCCAAAAGATGTGCAGGTCAGGTGAATTGGCCATGTTAAATTGCCCGTAGTGTTAGGTAAGGGGTAAATGTAAATGTAGATGTAGGGGTATGGGTGGGTTACGCTTCGGCGGGGCGGTGTGGACTTGTTGGGCCGAAGGGCCTGTTTCCACACTGTAAGTAATCTAATCTAATCTAATATAGCAGTTTGGATCAGTAATTGGCTTGCTGAAAGAAAACAGAGGGTTGTAGTTGATGGAACATGTTCATCTTGGTGTCCAATTACTCACGGCGTACCGCAAGGGTCTGTGTTGGGTCCACTGCTGTTCATCATTTTTATAAATGCCCTGGAAGAGGGCTTAGAAGGGTGGGTTAATAAATTTGCAGATGACACGAAGGTTGGTGGAGGTGTGGATAGTGATGAAGGATGTAGTAGGTTGCAGAGAGACGTAGATAGGATGCAGAGCAGGGCTGAGAGGTGGCAAATGGGGTTTAATGTGGACAAGTGTGAGGTGATTCACTTTGGACAGAGTAATCAGAATGCAAAATACTGGGCTAATGAAATGTTTCTTCGGAGTGCAGATGAGCAGAGAAGTACACAGATCCCTGAAAGTTGCCACCCAGATTGACAGGGTTGTTAAGAAAGCATTCAGTGTTTTGGCCTTTATTAATAGAGGGATTGAGTTCCGGAACCAGGAGGTTATGCTGCAGCTGTACAAAGCTCTGGTACGGCCACACTTGGAGTATTGTGTACAGTTCTGATCAACGCATTATAAGAAGGATGTGGAAGCTTTGGAAAGGGTGCAGAGGAGATTTACGAGGATGTTGCCTGGTGTGGAAGGAATGTCTTATGAGGAAAGGCTGAGGGCCTTGAGGCTGTTCTCGTTGGAGAGAAGAAGGTTAAGAAGTGACTTAATAGAGACACACAAGATAATCAGAGGGTTAGATAGGGTGGACAGGGAGATCATTTTTTCCAAATATGGGGACGGCAAACACGAAGGGACACAACTTTAAAGTGAGGGGAGATAGGTATAAGACAGATGTCGGAGAGAGCTTCTTTACTCAGAGAATAGTAAGGATATCGAATGCTTTGCCTGCAACGGTGGTAGATTCGCCAGGTTTAAGTGCATTTAAGTCGTCATTGGACAGGCAAATGGAAGAATTGGGACGGAAAACTCGAGGGGGCCCATCCGTCCTAACCTACACATCCCAGGGGCATTATGGGACAATTTCCCATGGCCAATCCACACTGACCTACATATTCCTGGGGCATATGGGACAATTTTCCATGGCCAATCCACACTGACCTACACGTCCCTGGGGCATTATGGGACAATTTCCCATGGCCAATCCACACTAACCTACACGTCCCTGGGGCATTATGGGACAATTTCCCATGGCCAATCCACACTGACCTACACATCGGTGGGGCATTACGGGACAATTTCCCATGGCCAATCCACACTGACCTACACATCCCTGGGGTATTATGGGACATTTTCCCATGGCCAATCCACCCTAACCTACACATCCCTGGGAGAGCATGGGATAATTTCCCATGGCCAATCCACCCTAACCTGCACATCTTTGGACTGTGGGAAGAAACCGGAGCACCCGGAGATTGTGCAAATTCCACACAGACAGTCCCTCGGGGGTGGGATCGAACCGGGATCCCTGACGCTGTGGGGAAACAGTACTAACCACTGAGACACATTGCTGGCCCGATTTGTGTAACGGAATGGGCTGTGCACACACTCTCAGGGAGCAGAGTCCCTGAATATGTTTAAGGCAGAGGGGGTTAGATTCATGCTGAACCCAGTGCTGAAAGGTTATCAGGGAGTGGGCTAGCAGGAACGTGGAGCAATCAGATCAGCTGTGAGCTGCCTCCTTGATGACGGGCTGAGTGGCCACCTCCTCCCATGTCCCCATGGAAACGGCCAAAGGCAGTGACCACGAGCTCGGAGTGACCGTGATTTGTCGCAGGGGCCAGTGGCTCCCAAAGACAACTTTGGTCCTTACCGCAGCCAGTGACATTTCTCCAATCTCCGGTCATCATTCCCCGTCTCTGACACTCTGCTGCGTACGATCCAATCGCCTGACACAGCAGCTCCCTGCTCACTCCCACGGCGCACAGATCAAAGATGCAGTTTTCCTGGGAAGTCAGCGGGCTCAGTTCCGAATGGCACTGCTGGAATGGCCCACTGACCTTACTCAGAACACCACAGTAACTTTCGGAGCTCAACAGGCGGCGGACAGAGTCACTGCACAGAATCACCGAGCCCGGATCGTCCGAGCACACAGCCTCGGGATCGGAGATTTTCCAGCTGTTCCCGAACACTGCTGCTGTAGACAGCGCCGTGCCGTTGGGAGACACAAAATCGTCTGCCGGCTCTCCGTTGAAGTTTCCACACAGTCCGCACAGTGAGCCCGAATACAGACTGGGGACCATCACCTCCGCGTAATGGCTCAAGTCGTAGGACACTCGGAGCCCAAACACCGTCTCCAGCACCGCCGCTGATCCGCTCTGGAAAAGACGGACTTTCCCCGATTCTAAACTCACTGGCAAATTGACACTCTCTCCGTTTACCTGGCAACAGAGAAACAGAAGCTGGACTTGGGACAGAAATAGGGGGGAACACAGCAACAAATCACTGTCCCCTCCCCCCAATATCCCTCCCTCAGGAACAGGAGAAATGGCTCTCGGATTCTCCCGGAATTCTGCTCTTCCTGGAACACCTCCACCAGGGACCCATTTCCCCAAACCGCATTGACCCCCTCCCGATACATCAGGGAAAATCAGGACCGCTCTTTCAGCAAAACCTTCACTGTCGCTGTCAGGAATGTGCCTCAATGTGTGCTTTATGTTCATTCATTCACTGGATGTGGGGCTCACTGGCTGGGCCCAGTATTTATTGCCCCGTCCTTAGTTGTCCCCCTTGAGAAGGTGGGGGTGAGCTGCCTTCTTGTCCCGCTGTAGGGTAGACTCACAATATCCCTGACGGAGGGAATCCCAGGATTCTGACCCTGGAAGGAATGGCCGATATATTTCCAAGTAAGGACGGTGAGGGGCTTGGAGTGGAATTTGCAGGGGGTGGTGTTCCCATGTACCTGCTGCCCCTTGTCCTTCTAGATGGAAGTGGCCTTGGGCTTGGAAAATGCTGTCCGAGGGTCTTTGGTGAGTTTCTGCAGTGCATCTTGTAAATGGGACACACTGCTGTTCCTGAGCGTCGGTGGGGGATGGAGGGGATGTTTGTGGATGTGGCGATAATCCAGCGGGGGCTGCTTTGTCCATCTCGGGTGTAGTTTGAGCTGCCACCATTCAGGGCAAGTGTGGAGTATTCCCTCACCCTCCTGCCTTGTGCCTTGTCGACAGTGGGATAGGCTTTGGGGGGGAGTCAGGAGGGGAGTTACTCACTGCAGGATTCCCATCCTCTGACCTGCTCTTGTAGCCACTGACATTACGTGGCTTGGTTAGGGTAATTTGTCCGCGGGAATTTTCCCGTAGTGTCCACGAACATACAGGTTAGGGGGGATTGGCCATGGGATTTTGTCCCATAGAATCCAGGAATTTGAGGCCAGGTGTGTTAGCTATGAGATATGCAGGATTAATGGGATTGTGTTGTGGGACAATGGATCAGGGTGGGATGCCATTCCCAGGGTCAGTGTGCACTCAATGGGCTGAACGGCCTCCTTCTGTTTGTGGGGATTCTAACAGATCCTTTAGCAGAATAATGAATGAGCCAAAGGGTCATTGAGACAATACAGGAGGCAGGGTTACAAACCCCATGGTCAGTATGGGGGAGGGGGTGTGTGTTAGGGAAGGGGGTGTCTGGAGAGCACACCTCGGGGAGACTGAAATTGGGAATGTGCTTCCCTGGCATTCAGGATCCAGCACAATCCCTCTGATACCCACGATGGGCCGAACATCCTCTCTCTGTGCTGTCAGTGTCAATCCCTCTCATTGTCCTTGTGTTTACCTGCACTCTGCCCGTTTGACTCCTCGACACCTGGATCCGATGGCCATACACCTGAACTTCAACCAGACGTGTCCAGGACACAGCCTGGGACCCGCGATGATCGTTCTCCACAGCAACACTGAATGCGGTCAGGTTCGCAGCCTCTCCACACGACTTACTGAAGGTGTATTTACAAGAGCCTTGGAAATCAAACCTCTTGCCGTCAAAGCTGGTGTAATGGGGGTCACCGGAGGCGAGGCAGGTGCCACGTGCTCTGGGGTAGCAGCCCCGTACCCCGTTCACCAGGCGGCAATCTTCATGGTGCCCACAGCTGAAAGCGGAACAGCTCATGCCAACACTGGCGTTGAGGCAGCTACATTTCTGACTGCAGCTCTCAGTCAGGATGACACTCTCACCTTTGCTGTAGTAACGACCTTGGAAGGAGCAGCCACACTCAGCGGAGGTCACACACACACCTCCGCTCAGCAAGTAACCCGTGTCACACTTGCAGCCCTCCACGCACGGCTCGTTGCAAAACAACAGCGCGTTAGGATCAGTGCAAGTGGCTGGGCAGGCGCTAGTGCAGGTCTCGTAGTGACTGTGTGGTGGACACTGCATCTCTGAAACACAAAATGACACGGTGGAAGGGGAATTACAGTCAGTGATCCAAAAGGGAAATCTTTCCCCACAATGTGCCTCGATGTGAAACCTTTGGAAGCAGCAATTCATTGCTCTGTTCAGTTTCACTGTCTGCTGTTGAACACAGAGACAATCCTTATCCCAATGTCCTGTCACTAACCGACAGGGTGGGATGGGCTGTACCGAGCAGAATACCCAGGTTCCATAAGGTTACACTGCTCTATTCTGACCGGTCACTGCTTGGTAAAGCTGTCTTCAGCAAATCTCTGACTCTGATCCTGTACTTAGATTCCAGAAAGAGTTCAATCGACAGTTACAGCAAAGATGGTTGAGGGAAAATAAAGCTGATGCTGCAGTGGGTAACATATTGGTTTGTGTTAGTGATTGGCTGGTTAACAGAAAACACAGAGCAGATATCAGTGGCTCTTTTGTACGACTGCAAGATGTTTTCTTTCATTTGTGATTTGGTTTGATGTATCATTTCCAGTGGTGGGAGACTGTGTATTGAGTCGGAAGAGATAGGAGAGGTCTTGAACAAGTACTTCTCTTCAGTATTTACGAACGAGAGGGACCGTATTGTTGAAGAGGAGAGTGTGAAACGGACTGATAAGCTAGAAGAGATACCTGTTAGGAAGGAAGATGTGTTGGACATTTTGAACAACTTGAGGATAGACAAGTCCCCCGGGCCTGACGGGATATATCCTAGGATTATGTGGGAAGCAAGAGAGGAAATTGCAGGACCGTTGGCAATGATCTTCTCGTCTTCACTGGCAACGGGGGTGGTACCAGGGGACTGGAGAGTACCGAATGGTGTGCCCCTGTTCAAAAAAGGGAATAGGGATAACCCCGGGAATTACAGGCCAGTTAGTCTTACTTCTGTGGTAGGCAAAGTAATGGAAAGGGTACTGAGGGATAGGATTTACGAGTATTTGGAAAGACACTGCTTGATTAGGGACAGCCAGCACGGATTTGTGAAGGGTAGGTCATGCCTTACAAGTCTTATTGAATTCTTCGAGGAGGTGACCAAGCATGTGGATGAGGGTAGAGCAGTGGATGTAGTGTACATGGATTTTAGTAAGGCATTTGATAAGGTTCTCCATGGTAGGCTTATGCGGAAAGTCAGGAGGCATGGGATAGAGGGAAATTTGGCCAATTGGATAGAAAACTGGCTAACCGGTCGAAGTCAGAGAGTGGTGGTAGATGGTAAATATTCAGCATGGAGCCCAGTTACAAGTGGAGCTCCGCAGGGATCAGTTCTGGGTCCTCTGCTGTTTGTAATTTTTATTAATGACTTAGATGAGGGAGTCGAAGGGTAGGTCAGTAAATTTGCAGATGATACAAAGATAGGTGGAGTCGTGGACAGTGAGGAGGGCTGTTGTCGGCTGCAGAGGGACTTAGATATGATGCAGAGTTGGGCTGAGGAGTGGCAGATGGAGTTCAACCCTGCCAAGTGTGAGGTTGTCCATTTTGGAAGAACAAATAAGAATGCGGAATACAGGGTTAATGGTAGGGTTCTTGGTCAGGTGGAGGAACAGAGGGATCTTGGGGTCTATGTACATAGACCTTTGAAGGTTGCCACTCAGGTGGATAGAGTTTTTAAGAAGGCCTATGGAGTATTATCGTTCATTCGCAGAGGGATTGAATTCAAGAGTCGTGAGGTGATGTTGCAGCTGTACAGGACTTTGGTTAGGCCACAGTTGGAGTACCGTGTGCAGTTCTGGTCGCCTCACTTTAGGAAAGGTGTGGAAGCTTTGGAGAGGGTGCAGAGAAGATTTACCAGGATGTTGCCTGGAATGGAGAGTAGGTCGTACGAGGATAGGTTGAGAGTTCTCGGCCTTTTCTCGTTGGAACGGCGAAGGATGAGGGGTGACTTGATAGAGGTTTATAAGATGATCAGAGGAATAGATAGAGTAGACAGTCAGAAACTATTTCCCCGGGTACAACAGAGTGTTACAAGGGGACATAAATTTAAGGTGAAGGGTGGAAGGTATAGGGGAGATGTCAGGGGTGGGTTCTTTACCCAGAGAGTGGTGGGGGCATGGAATGCGCTGCCCGTGGGAGTGATAGAGTCAGAATCATTGGTGACCTTTAAGCGGCATTTGGATAGGTACATGGATGGGTGCTTAATCTAGGATACAAGTTCGGCACAACATCGTGGGCCGAAGGGCCTGTTCTGTGCTGTATTGTTCTATGTTCTATTTCCCATGTACCTCATTCACAACTGAATGTTGTTAATGTACCAGCCACAACCACTTCCAATGGCAGCTCATTCCAAGTGCGTACCACACACTGTGTGAAAAAGTTACCCCTCAGGTTCCTTTTTATCCACCACCCCCACCCCCCCCACCCCCAAATCAGAAACTGACAACCTCTCGTCCTTGATTCCCCTACCCTGGGAAAGAAAAACTGAGTGCATTCACCCTCTCAGTGCCAATCATGATCTTATACCCTTCTACAAGATCACCCAGTCAGTCTCCCACACTCAAGTGAAAAGATTACCATTTACCACTGACTTATATAACCTAACACTGTGGGTAAATTACCATGGCCAATTCACCTGACCTGCACATCCCTGGGCAGTATGGGACAATTTCCCATGGCCAATCCACACTAACCTGCACATCACTGGGCACTAATGGACAATTTCCCATGGCCAATCCACCCGAACCTGCACATCACTGGGCACTATGGGACAATGTCCCATAGCCAATCCACCCGAACCTGCACATCACTGGGCACTATGGGACAATGTCCCATAGCCAATCCACCCTAACCTGCACATCCCTGGGCACTATGGGACAATTCCCCATGGCCATTCCACCCTAACCTGCACATCACTGGGCAGTATGGGACAATTTCCCATGGCCAACCCACTGTGACCTGCACATCCCAGGACACGATGGGACAATTTCCCATGGCCAATCCACCCTAACCTCCACATCCCTGGGCACTATGGGACAATTTCCCATGGCCAATCCACCCTAACCTGCACATCCCTGAGCACAATGGGACAATTTCCCGTGGACAATCCACCCTAATCTGCACATCCCTGGGCACTATGGGACAATTTCCCATGGCCAATCCACCCTAACCTGCACATCCCTGGGCACTATGGGACAATTTCCCATGGTAAAAACAATGACTGCAGATGCTGAAAACCAAATACTGGATTGGTGGTGCTGGAAGAGCACAGCAGTTCAGGCAGCATCCAACGAGCAGCGAAATCGACGTTTCGGGCAAAAGCCCTTCATATGGGACAATTTCCCATGGCCAACCCACTGTAAGCTGCACATCCCTGGACACGATGGGACAATTTCCCATGGTCAATCCACCCTAACCTCCACATCCATGGACACCATGGGAAAATCTCCCACAGCCAATCCACCCGATACTGCACATTACTGGGAACTATGGGACAATTTCCCATGGCCAATCCACCCGAACCTGCACATCACTGGGCACTAATGGACAATTTCCCATGGCCAATGCACCCTAACCTGCACATCCCTGGGCACGATGGGACAATGTCCCATAGCCAATCCACCCTAACCTGCACATCACTGGGCAGTATGGGACAATTTCCCATGGCCAACCCACTGTGACCTGCACATCCCAGGACACGATGGGACAATTTCCCATGGCCAATCCACCCTAACCTCCACATCCCTGGGCACTATGGGACAATTTCCCATGGCCAATCCACCCTAACCTGCACATCCCTGAGCACAATGGGACAATTTCCCGTGGACAATCCACCCTAATCTGCACATCCCTGGGCACTATGGGACAATTTCCCATGGCCAATCCACCCTAACCTGCACATCCCTGGGCACTATGGGACAATTTCCCATGGTAAAAACAATGACTGCAGATGCTGAAAACCAAATACTGGATTGGTGGTGCTGGAAGAGCACAGCAGTTCAGGCAGCATCCAACGAGCAGCGAAATCGACGTTTCGGGCAAAAGCCCTTCATATGGGACAATTTCCCATGGCCAACCCACTGTAAGCTGCACATCCCTGGACACGATGGGACAATTTCCCATGGTCAATCCACCCTAACCTCCACATCCATGGACACCATGGGAAAATCTCCCACAGCCAATCCACCCGATACTGCACATTACTGGGAACTATGGGACAATTTCCCATGGTCAATCCACCCTAACCTACACAGGCCTGGGCACTATGGGACAATTTCGCATGGCCAACCCACCCTAACCTTCACAACCCTGGACACTATGGGACAATTTCCCATGGCCAATACACCCTAGCCTGCACATCCCTGGGCACTATCAGACAATTTCACATGGCCTATCCACCCTAACCTGCAGGTCCCTGGGCACTATGGGACAATTTCCCATGGCCAATTCACCCTAACCTGCACATCCCTGGACACTATGGGACAATTTTCCATGGCCAATCCACCCTAACCTGCACATCCCTGGGCACTATAAGACAATTTTCCATGGCCAATCCACCCTAACCTGCACATCCCTGAGCACAATGGGACAATTTCCCGTGGACAATCCACCCTAATCTGCACATCACTGGGCACTATGGGACAATTTCCCATGGCCAATCCACCCTAACCTGCACATCACTGGGCAGTATGGGACAATTCGCCATGACCAATCCACCCTACCCTGCACTTCACTGGGCACTATGGGACATTTCCAATGGCCAACCTACCGTCACCTGCACATCCCGAGACACTATGGGACAATTTCCCGTGGCCGATCCACCCTAACATCTACATCCCTGGGCACTATGGGACAATTTCCCACGGCCAATCCACCCTAATCTGCACATCCCTGGGCACAATGGGACAATTTCCCGTGGACAACCCACCCTAATTTGCACATCCCTGTACACTATGGGACAATTTCCCATGACCAATCCACCCTAATCTGCACACCCCTGGACACTATGGGACAATTTCCCATGACCAATCCACCCTAACCTGCACATCCCTGGGCACTATGGGACAATTTCCCATGGCCAATCGACCCTAACCTGTACATCAAGGAAAAGCCCCTGTGTGTCCTAGATAAATATGTACCTGTCAGGCAGGAGGAAGATAGAAAACACGGGAGCCGTGATTTACTAAGGAAGTGGAATCCCGGGTCAAGAAGAAAAATGTGATTTATGTTTGGACAAAATGTGAAAGCTCAGTGAGGGCGCTTGAGGGTTACATGGAAGTCAGGAAAGCCCTAAAAGGAGAGCTCAGAAGAGCCAGTAGGAGACATGAGAAGTTGTTGGTGGATAGGACCAGGGTTAACCCTAAGGCTTTCCATAGGTATGTCAGGAATAAAAGAATGACAAGAGTTAAATTAGGGCCAATCAAGTATAATAGTGGCAAGTTGTGTGTGGGCTCAGAGGAGATTGGGGAAGCGCTAAATAAAGATTTTTTGACAGTGTTCCCTATAGAAAATGAAAATGTTGGTGACGAAGATACAGAGCTACTTGCATCTAGACTCAAAGAGATTGAGGTTCACAAGGAAGAGGTATTAGAAATACTGCAGAGTGTGAAAATACACAAGTCCCCTGGGCCAAATGGGATCTATCCTAGGATCCTCTGGGAAGCAATGGAAGAGATTGCCGAGCCTTTGGCATTGATCTTCGATTCATCATTGTCTACAGGAATAGTGCCTGAGGACTGGAGGATAGCAAATGTGGTTCCCTTGTTCAAAAAGGGCAGTAGAGACAACCCTGTAATTACAGACCAGTGAGTCTCACTTCAGTTCTTGGTAAAGTGTTGGAAAAGGTTATAAGAGATTGGATTTATCACCATCTAGAAAATAAAAATCTGATCAGGGACAATCAGCATAGTTTTGTGAAGGGTAGGTCCTGCCTAATTAATCTTATTGAGTTTTTTGACAAAGTGACCAATGAGAGTAAACGGGTTGATGTGGTGTATATGGATTTCAGCAAGGTGTTCGATAAGGTTCCCCACAGTAAGCTATTATACAAAATGCGGAGGAATGGGATTGTGGGAGTAAAACCAGTTTGGATCAGTAATTGGCTTGCTGAAAGAAAACAGAGGGCTGTAGTTGATGGAACATGCTCACCTTGGTGTCCAATTACTCACGGCGTACCGCAAGGCTTGGTGTTGTGTCCACTACTGTCCGTCATTTTTATAAATGCCCTGGATGAGGGCTTAGAAGGGTGTGTTAGTAAATTTGCGAATGTCACAAAGGTCGGTGGAGTTGTGGATAGTGATGACGGATGTAGTAGGTTGCAGAGAGACATAGATAGGATGCAGAGCTGGGCTGGGAGCTGGCAAATGGGGTTTAATGTGGACAAGTGTGAGGTGATTCACTTTGGACAGAGTAATCAGAATGCAAAGTACTGGGCTAATGAAATGTTTCGTCAGAGTGTAGATGAGCAGAGAAGTACACAGATCCCTGAAAGTTGCCACCCAGATTGACAGGGTTGTTAAGAAAGCATTCAGTGTTTTGGCCTTTATTAATAGAGGGATTGAGTTCCGGAACCAGGAGGTTATGCTGCAACTGTACAAAGCTCTGGTACGGCCACACTTGGAGTATTGTGTACAGTTCTGGTCACCACATTATAAGAAGGATGTGGAAGCTTTGGAAAGGGTGCGGAGGAGATTTACGAGGATGTTGCCTGGTGTGGAAGGAATGTCTTATGAGGAAAGGCTGAGGGCCTTGAGGCTGTTCTCGTTAGAGAGAAGAAGGTTAAGAAGTGACTTAATAGAGACACACAAGATAATCAGAGGGTTAGATAGGGTGGACAGGGAGATCCTTTTTTCCACGTATGGGGACGGCAAACACGAGGGGACACAACTTTAAAGTGAGGGGAGATAGGTATAAGACAGATGTCGGAGAGAGCTTCTTTACTCAGAGAGTAGTAAGGATATGGAATGCTTTGCCTGCAACGGTGGTAGATTCGCCAAGTTTAAGTCATTGGACAGGCAAATGGAAGAATTGGGATGGCAAACTCGAGGGGGTCCATCCGTCCTAACCTACACATCCCTGGGCACTATACACCTCCTCCCTCACCTCTATCCAAGGCCCTAAAGGAGCCTTCCACATCCATCAAAGTTTCACCTGCACATCCACCAATATCATTTACTGTATCCGTTGCTCCCGATGTGGTCTCCTCTACATTGGGGAGACTGGGCGCCTCCTAGCAGAGCGCTTTAGGGAACATCTCCAAGACACCCGCACCAATCAACCAAACCGCCCCGTGGCCCAACATTTCAACTCCCCCTCCCACTCTGCCGAGGACATGGAGGTCCTGGGCCTCCTTCACCGCCGCTCCCTCACCACCAGACGCCTGGAGGAAGAACGCCTCATCTTCCGCCTCGGAACACTTCAACCCCAGGGCATCAATGTGGACTTCAACAGCTTCCTCATTTCCCCTTCCCCCACCTCATCCTAGTTTCAAACTTCCAGCTCACTTACTGTCTCCTTGACTTGTCCGACCTGCCTATCTTCTTTTCCACCTATCCACTCCACCCTCTTCTCTATGACCTATCACCTTCATCCCCTCCCCCACTCACCCATTGTACTCTATGCTACTCTCTCCCCGCCCCCACCCTCCTCTAGCTTATCTCTCCACGCTTCAGGCTCACTGCCTTTATTCCTGATGAAGGGCTTTTGCCCGAAACGTTGATTTCGCTGCTCGTTGGATGCTGCCTGAACTGCTGTGCTCTTCCAGCACCACTAATCCAGCATTTGATTTTCAGCATCTGCAGTCATTGTTTTTACTATGTGACAATTTCCCATGGCCAATCCACACTAACCTACACATCCCTGGACACTATGGCCAGTGCACACTGACCTACACATCCCTGTGCACTATGGGACAATTACCCATGGCCAGTCCACACTGACCTACACGTCCCTGGGGCATTATGTGACAATTTCCCATGGCCAATCCACACTGACCTACACATCCCTGGGCACTATGGGACAATTTCCCATGGCCAACCCACCCTAACCTGCACTTCCCTGGGCACTATGGGACAATTTCCCATGGCCAGTCCACCCTAACCTGCACATCTTTGGAGTGTGGGAAGAAACCGGAACACAGGGAGGAAACCCACGCAGACGCGGGGAGATTGTAAAAACTCCTCGCAGACAGTCCCCCGGGGGTGGGATCGAACCGGGGTGCCTGGCGCTGTGGGGGTAGCAGTACTAACCAATGAGACACATTGCTGGCCCGATTTGTGTAACGGAATGGGCTGTGCACACACTCTCAGGGAGCAGAGTCCCTGAATATGTTTAAGGCAGAGGGGGTTAGATTCATGCTAAACCCAGTGCTGAAAGGTTATCAGGGAGTGGGCTAGCAGGAAGGTGGAGCAATCAGATCAGCTGTGAGCTGCCTCCTTGATGACGGGCTGAGTGGCCACCTCCTCCCATGTCCCCATGGAAACGGCCAAAGGCAGTGACCACGAGCTCGGAGTGACCGTGATTTGTCGCAGGGGCCAGTGGCTCCCAAAGACAACTTTGGTCCTTACCGCAGCCAGTGACATTTCTCCAATCTCCGGTCATCATTCCCCGTCTCTGACACTCTGCTGCGTACGATCCAATCGCCTGACACAGCAGCTCCCTGCTCACTCCCACGGCGCACAGATCAAAGATGCAGTTTTCCTGGGAAGTCAGCGGGCTCAGTTCCGAATGGCACTGCTGGAATGGCCCACTGACCTTACTCAGAACACCACAGTAACTTTCGGAGCTCAACAGGCGGCGGACAGAGTCACTGCACAGAATCACCGAGCCCGGATCGTCCGAGCACACAGCCTCGGGATCGGAGATTTTCCAGCTGTTCCCGAACACTGCTGCTGTAGACAGCGCCGTGCCGTTGGGAGACACAAAATCGTCTGCCGGCTCTCCGTTGAAGTTTCCACACAGTCCGCACAGTGAGCCCGAATACAGACTGGGGACCATCACCTCCGCGTAATGGCTCCAGTCGTAGGACACTCGGAGCCCAAACACCGTCTCCAGCACCGCCGCTGATCCGCTCTGGAAAAGACGGGCTTTCCCCGATTCTAAACTCACTGGCAAATTGACACTCTCTCCGTTTACCTGGCAACAGAGAAACAGAAGCTGGACTTGGGACAGAAATAGGGGGGAACACAGCAACAAATCACTGTCCCCTCCCCCCAATATCCCTCCCTCAGGAACAGGAGAAATGGCTCTCGGATTCTCCCGGAATTCTGCTCTTCCTGGAACACCTCCACCAGGGACCCATTTCCCCAAACCGCATTGACCCCCTCCCGATACATCAGGGAAAATCAGGACCGCTCTTTCAGCAAAACCTTCACTGTCGCTGTCAGGAATGTGTCTCAATGTGTGCTTTATGTTCATTCATTCACTGGATGTGGGGCTCACTGGCTGGGCCCAGTATTTATTGCCCCGTCCTTAGTTGTCCCCCTTGAGAAGGTGGGGGTGAGCTGCCTTCTTGACCCGCTGTAGGGTAGACTCACAATATCCCTGACGGAGGGAATGACAGGATTCTGACCCTGGAAGGAATGGCTGATATATTTCCAAGTAAGGACGGTGAGGGGCTTGGAGTGGAATTTGCAGGGGGTGGTGTTCCCATGTACCTGCTGCCCCTTGTCCTTCTAGATGGAAGTGGCCTTGGGCTTGGAAAATGCTGTCCGAGGGTCTTTGGTGAGTTTCTGCAGTGCATCTTGTAAATGGGACACACTGCTGTTCCTGAGCGTCGGTGGGGGATGGAGGGGATGTTTGTGGATGTGGCGATAATCCAGCGGGGGCTGCTTTGTCCATCTCGAGTGTAGTTTGAGCTGCCACCATTCAGGGCAAGTGTGGAGTATTCCCTCACCCTCCTGCCTTGTGCCTTGTCGACAGTGGGATAGGTTTTGGGGGGGAGTCAGGAGGGGAGTTACTCACTGCAGGATTCCCATCCTCTGACCTGCCCTTGTAGCCACTGACATTACGTGGCTTGGTTAGGGTGAAGTGTCCGTGGGAAATTGTCCCGTAGTGCCCAGGAACATGCAGGTTAGGGGGGATTCGCCATGGGAAATTTTCCCATAGTGTCCAGTGATTTGAGGCCAGGTGTGTTTACCATGAGAGATGCAGGATTATTGGGATTGTGTTGTGGAACAATGGATCAGGGTGGGATGCCCTTCCCAGGGTCAGTGTGTACTCAATGGGCTGAACGGCCTCTTTCTGTCTGTGGGGATTCTAACAGTCCCTTTAGCAGAATAATGAATGAGCCAAAGGGTCATTGAGACAATACAGGAGGCAGGGTTACAAACCCCATGGTCAGTATGGGGGAGGGGGTGTGTGTTAGGGAAGGGGGTGTCTGGAGAGCACATCTCTGGGAGACTGAAATTGGGAATGTGCATCCCTGGCATTCAGGATCCAGCACAATCCCTCTGATACCCACGATGGGCCGATCATCCTCTCTCTGTGCTGTCAGTGTCAGTCCCTCTCATTGTCCTTGTGTTTACCTGCACTCTGCCCGTTTGACTCCTCGACACCTGGATCCGATGGCCATACACCTGAACTTCAACCAGACGTGTCCAGGACACAGCCTGGGACCCGCGATGATCGTTCTCCACAGCAACACTGAATGCGGTCAGGTTCGCAGCCTCTCCACACGACTTACTGAAGGTGTATTTACAAGAGCCTTGGAAATCAAACCTCTTGCCGTCAAAGCTGGTGTAATGGGGGTCACCGGAGGCGAGGCAGGTGCCACGTGCTCTGGGGTAGCAGCCCCGTACCCCGTTCACCAGGCGGCAATCTTCATGGTGCCCACAGCTGAAAGCGGAACAGCTCATGCCAACACTGGCGTTGAGGCAGCTACATTTCTGACTGCAGCTCTCAGTCAGGATGACACTCTCACCTTTGCTGTAGTAACGACCTTGGAAGGAGCAGCCACACTCAGCGGAGGTCACACACACACCTCCGCTCAGCAAGTAACCCGTGTCACACTTGCAGCCCTCCACGCACGGCTCGTTGCAAAACAACAGCGCGTTAGGATCAGTGCAAGTGGCTGGGCAGGCGCTAGTGCAAGTCTCGTAGTGACTGTGTGGTGGACACTGCATCTCTGAAACACAAAATGACACGGTGTAAGGGGAATTACAGTCAGTGATCCAAAAGGGAAATCTTTCCCCACAATGTGCCTCGATGTGAAACCTTTGGAAGCAGCAATTCATTGCTCTGTTCAGTTTCACTGTCTGCTGTTGAACACAGAGACAATCCTTATCCCAATGTCCTGTCACTAACCGACAGGGTGGGATGGGCTGTACCGAGCAGAATACCCAGGTTCCATAAGGTTACACTGCTCTATTCTGACCGGTCACTGCTTGGTAAAGCTGTCTTCAGCAAATCTCTGACTCTGATCCTGTACTTAGATTCCAGAAAGAGTTCAATCGACAGTTACAGCAAAGATGGTTGAGGGAAAATAAAACTGACGTTGTAGTGGGTAACATACTGGTTTGTGTTAGTGATTGGCTGGTTAACAGAAAACACAGAGCAGATATCAGTGTCTCTTTTGTACGACTGCAAGATGTTTTCTTTCATTTGTGATTTGATTTGATGTATCATTTCCCATGTACCTCATTCACCATTGAATGTTGTTAAAATACAAGGCACAACCACTTCCAATGGCAGCTCTTTCCATGTGCGTACCACCCTCTGTGTGAAAAAGTTACCCCTCAGGTTCCCTTTTATCCTCCCCTCCATCAGAAACTGACACACTCTCGTCCTTGATTCCCCGACCCTGGAAAAAAAACTGAGCACATTCACCCTCTCAGTGCCAATCATGATCTTATACACTTCTACAAGATCACCCAGTCAGTCTCCCACACTCAAGTGAAAAGAATCCCATTTTCCTCTGACTTGTGTAACCTAACACTGTGGGTAAATTAGCATGGCCAATCCTCCCTCACCTGCACATCCCTGGACACTATGGGACAATTTCCCACGGTCAATCCACCCTAACCTGCACATCCCAGAGCACTATGGGACAATTTCCCATGGCCAACCCACCCTAACCTGCACTTCACTGGGCACTATGGGACAATTTCCCATGGCCGACCCACCCTAACCTGCACATCCCTGGGCACTATGGGACAATTTCCCACGGCCAATCCACCTGGGCACTATGGGACAATTTACCACGGCCAATTCACCTGACCTGCACATCCCTGTGCACTATGGGACAATTTCCCATGGCCAATCCACCCTAACCTACACATCACTGGGCACTATGGGACAATTTCCCACGGCCAATTTACCTGACCTGCACATCCCTGTGCACTATGGGACAAAAACCTATGGCCAATCCACCCTAACCTACACATCCCTGGGCACGATGGCACAATTTCCCTCGGACAATCCACCCTAACCTGCACATGCCTGGGCACTATGGGACAATTTCCCACAGCCAATGCACCTGACCTGCACATCCCTGTGCACTATGGGACAATTTCCCACGGCCAATGCACCCTAACCTCCACACCCCTGGGCAGTATGAGACAACTTCCCACCGCCAATCCACCCTAACCTCCACACCCCTGGGCACTATGGGACAATTTCCCATGGCCAATCCACTCTAACCTGCACATCTCTGGGCACTATCTGACAATTTCCTATGGCCAATCCACCCTGACCTGCACATCCCTGGGCACTATGGGACAATTTCCCATGGCCAATCCACCCTAACCTGCACATCCCTGGGCACTATGCGACAATTTCCCATGGCCAATCCTCCCTAACCTGCACATCCCTGGGCACTCTGGGACAATTTCCCACGGCCAATCCACCCTAACCTCCACACCACTGGGCAGTATCAGACAACTTCCCACCGCCAATCCACCCTAACCTGCACATCTCTGGGCACTATCTGACAATTTCCTATGGCCAATCCACCCTAACCTGCACATCCCTGGGCACTATGCGACAATTTCCCATTGCCAATCCTCCCTAACCTGCACATCCCTGGTCACTCTGGGACAATTTCCTATGGCCAATCCACCCTAACCTGCACATCCCTGTGCACTATGCGATAATTTCCCACGGCCAATCCACCCTAACCTGCACATCCCTGTGCACTATGGGACAATTTCCCCATGGCCAATCCACGCTAAACTGTACACCCCTGGTCACTGTGGGACAATTTCCCATGGTCAATCCCTGGGACATTATGACACAATTTCCCATGGTCAATCCCTGGGACATTATGACACAATTTCCCATGGTCAATTCACCCTAACCTGCACATCCCTGGGACATTTTGGGACAATTTCCCATGGCCAGTCCACCCTAACCTGTGCATTCCTGTGCACTATGGGACAATTTACCATGGCCAATCCACCCTAACCTGCACATCTTTGGACTGTGGGAAGAAACCGGAGCACCCGGAGGAATCCCACGTAAACGCGGGGAGATTGTGCAAACTGCTCGCAGACAGTCCCCCGGGGGTGGGATCGAACCGGGGTGCCTGGCGCTGTGGGGGTAGCAGTACTAACCACTGAGACACATTGCTGCCCCGATTTCTGTAACGGACTGGGCTGTGCACACAGTCTCAGGGAGCAGAGTCCCTGAATATGTTTAAGGCAGAGGGGGTTAGATTCATGCTAAACCCAGTGCTGAAAGGTTATCAGGGAGTGGGCTAGCAGGAACGTGGAGCAATCAGATCAGCTGTGAGCTGCCTCCTTGATGACGGGCTGAGTGGCCACCTCCTCCCATGTCCCCATGGAAACGGCCAAAGGCAGTGACCACGAGCTCGGAGTGACCGTGATTTGTCGCAGGGGCCAGTGGCTCCCAAAGACAACTTTGGTCCTTACCGCAGCCAGTGACATTTCTCCAATCTCCGGTCATCATTCCCCGTCTCTGACACTCTGCTGCGTACGATCCAATCGCCTGACACAGCAGCTCCCTGCTCACTCCCACGGCGCACAGATCAAAGATGCAGTTTTCCTGGGAAGTCAGCGGGCTCAGTTCCGAATGGCACTGCTGGAATGGCCCACTGACCTTACTCAGAACACCACAGTAACTTTCGGAGCTCAACAGGCGGCGGACAGAGTCACTGCACAGAATCACCGAGCCCGGATCGTCCGAGCACACAGCCTCGGGATCGGAGATTTTCCAGCTGTTCCCGAACACTGCTGCTGTAGACAGCGCCGTGCCGTTGGGAGACACAAAATCGTCTGCCGGCTCTCCGTTGAAGTTTCCACACAGTCCGCACAGTGAGCCCGAATACAGACTGGGGACCATCACCTCCGCGTAATGGCTCAAGTCGTAGGACACTCGGAGCCCAAACACCGTCTCCAGCACCGCCGCTGATCCGCTCTGGAAAAGACGGACTTTCCCCGATTCTAAACTCACTGGCAAATTGACACTCTCTCCGTTTACCTGGCAACAGAGAAACAGAAGCTGGACTTGGGACAGAAATAGGGGGGAACACAGCAACAAATCACTGTCCCCTCCCCCCAATATCCCTCCCTCAGGAACAGGAGAAATGGCTCTCGGATTCTCCCGGAATTCTGCTCTTCCTGGAACACCTCCACCAGGGACCCATTTCCCCAAACCGCATTGACCCCCTCCCGATTCATCAGGGAAAATCAGGACCGCTCTTTCAGCAAAACCTTCACTGTCGCTGTCAGGAATGTGCCTCAATGTGTGATTTATGTTCATTCATTCACTGGATGTGGGGCTCACTGGCTGGGCCCAGTATTTATTGCCCCGCCCTTAGTTGCCCCCCTAGAGAAGGTGGGGGTGAGCTGCCTTCTTGACCCGCTGCAGTCCATGTGCTGTAGGGTAGACCCACAATATCCCTGAGGGAGGGAATCCCAGGATTCTGACCCTGGAAGGAATGGCTGATATATTTCCAAGTCAGGACGGTGAGGGGCTTGGAGGGGAACTTGCAGGGGGTGGTGTTCCCAGGTACCTGCTGCCCCTTGTCCTTCTAGATGGAAGTGGCCTTGGGCTTGGAAAATGCTGTCTGAGGGTCTTTGGTGAGTTTCTGCAGTGCATCTTGTAAATGGGACACACTGCTGTTCCTGAGCGTCGGTGGGGGATGGAGGGGATGTTTGTGGATGTGGCGATAATCCAGCGGGGGCTGCTTTGTCCATCTCGGGTGTAGTTTGAGCTGCCACCATTCAGGGCAAGTGTGGAGTATTCCCTCACCCTCCTGCCTTGTGCCTTGTCGACAGTGGGATAGGTTTTGGGGGGGAGTCAGTAGGGGAGTTACTCACTGCAGGATTCCCATCCTCTGACCTGCTCTTGTAGCCACTGTGTTTATGTGACTTGGTTAGGGTGAAGTGTCCGTGGAAAGTGTCCCATAGTGCCCAGGAACATGCAGGTTATGGTGAAATGACCATGGGAAATTGTCCCGTAGTGTCCAGGGATGTGCACATTATGGAGGATCGGCCATGGGAAATTGTCCCATAGTGTCCAGTGATTTTAGGCCTGGTGTGTTAGCTATGAGAGATGCAGGATTATTGGGATTGTGTTGTAGGACAACGGATCAGGGTGGGATGCCTTTCCCAGGGTCAGTGTGCATTCAATGGGCTGAACAGCCTCTTTCTGTCTGTGGGGATTCTAACAGCCCCTTGAGCAGAATAATGAATGAGCCAAAGGGTCATTGAGACAATACAGGAGGCAGGGTTACAAACCCCATGGTCAGTATGGGGGAGGGGGTGTGTGTTAGGGAAGGGGGTGTCTGGAGAGCACACCTCGGGGAGACTGAAATTGGGAATGTGCTTCCCTGACATTCAGGACCCAGCACAACCCCTCTGATACCCACGATGGGCCGAACATCCTCTCTCTGTGCTGTCAGTGTCAGTCCCTCTCATTGTCCTTGTGTTTACCTGCACTCTGCCCGTTTGACTCCTCGACACCTGGATCCGATGGCCATACACCTGAACTTCAACCAGACGTGTCCAGGACACAGCCTGGGACCCGCGATGATCGTTCTCCACAGCAACACTGAATGCGGTCAGGTTCGCAGCCTCTCCACACGACTTACTGAAGGTGTATTTACAAGAGCCTTGGAAATCAAACCTCTTGCCGTCAAAGCTGGTGTAATGGGGGTCACCGGAGGCGAGGCAGGTGCCACGTGCTCTGGGGTAGCAGCCCCGTACCCCGTTCACCAGGCGGCAATCTTCATGGTGCCCACAGCTGAAAGCGGAACAGCTCATGCCAACACTGGCGTTGAGGCAGCTACATTTCTGACTGCAGCTCTCAGTCAGGATGACACTCTCACCTTTGCTGTAGTAACGACCTTGGAAGGAGCAGCCACACTCAGCGGAGGTCACACACACACCTCCGCTCAGCAAGTAACCCGTGTCACACTTGCAGCCCTCCACGCACGGCTCGTTGCAAAACAACAGCGCGTTAGGATCAGTGCAAGTGGCTGGGCAGGCGCTAGTGCAGGTCTCGTAGTGACTGTGTGGTGGACACTGCATCTCTGAAACACAAAATGACACGGTGTAAGGGGAATTACAGTCAGTGATCCAAAAGGGAAATCTTTCCCCACAATGTGCCTCGATGTGAAACCTTTGGAAGCAGCAATTTATTGCTGTGTTCAGTTTCACTGTCTGCTGTTGAACACAGAGACAATCCTTATCCCAATGTCCTGTCACTAACCGACAGGGTGGGATGGGCTGTACCGAGCAGAATACTCAGGTTCCATCAGGTTACACTGCTCTATTCTGACCGGTCACTGCTTGGTAAAGCTGTCTTCAGCAAATCTCTGACTCTGATCCTGTACTTAGATTCCAGAAAGAGTTCAATCGACAGTTACAGCAAAGATGGTTGAGGGAAAATAAAACTGACGTTGTAGTGGGTAATATATTGGTTTGTGTTAGTGATTGGCTGGTTAACAGAAAACACAGAGCAGATATCAGTGTCTCTTTTGGACGATTGCAAGATGTTTTCTTTCATTAGTGATTTGATTTGATGTATCATTTCCCATGTACCTCATTCACCATTGAATGTTGTTAATGTACCAACCACTTCCACTTCCAATGGCAGCTCATTCCATGTGCGTACCACCCTCTGTGTGAAAAAGTTACCCCTCAGGTTCCCTTTTATCCTCCCCTCCATCAGAAACTGACACCATCTCGTCCTTGATTCCCCGACCCTGGAAAAAAAACTGAGCACATTCACCCTCTCAGTGCCAATCATGATCTTATACCCTTCTACAAGATCACCCAGTCAGTCTCCCACACTCAAGTCAAAAGAATCCCATTTTCCTCTGAGTTGTGTAACCTAACACTGTGGGTAAATTAGCATGGCCAATTCACCTGACCTGCACATCGCTGGACACTATCGGGCAATTTTCCATGGCCAATTCACCCGAACCTGCACATCGCTGGACACTATGGGACAATTTTCCATGGCCAATCCACCCTAACCTCCACACCACTGGACACTATGAGACAACTTTCCACCGCCAATCCACCCTAACCTACACATCCCTGGGCGCTATGGGACAATTTCCCATGGCCAACCCACACTAACCTGCACTTCACTGGGCACTAGGGGACAATTTCCCATGGCCAATCCACCATAACCTGTACATCCCTGTTCACTATGGGACAATTTCCCATGGCCAATCCCCTCTAGACTGCACATCCCTGGGCACTATGGGACAATTTCCCATGGCCAATCCACCCTAACCTGCACATCCCTGGGCACGATGGGACAATTTCCCATGGCCAATCCACCATAACCTGCACATCCCTGTTCACTGTGGGACAATTTCCCATGGCCAATCCACCCTAACAGCACATCCCTGGGCACTATGGGACAATTTCCCACGGCCAATTTACCTGACCTGCACACCCCTGTGCACTATGTGACAATTTCCCATGGCCAATCCACCCAATCCTGCACATCCCTATGCACTATGGGACAATTTCCCATGGCCAATCCACCCTAACCTACACATCCCTGGGCACGATGGCACAATTTCCCATGGCCAATCCACCCTAACAGCACATCCCTGGGCACTATGGGACAATTTCTCACGGCCAATTCACCTGACCTGCACACCCCTGTGCACTATGGGACAATTTCCAATGGCGAATCCACCCTAACCTGCACATCCCTCGGCACTATGGGACAATTTCCCATGGCGAATCCACACTAACCTACACATTCCTGGGGCATTATGGGACAATTTCCCATGGCCAATCCACCCTAACCTGCATATCCCTGGGACATTTTGGGACAATTTCCCATGGCCAATCCACCCTAACCTGTACATCCCTGGGCACTATGGACAATTTCCCATGGCCAATCCACCCAAACCTGCACGTCCCTGGGCACTATGGGACAATTTCCCATGGCCAATCCACCCTAACCAGCACGTCCCTGGGCACTATGGAACAATTTCCCATGGCCAATCCACCCAAACCTGCACGTCCCTGGGCACTAGGGGACAATTTCCCATGGCCAACCCACCCTAACCAGCACATCCCTGGGCACTATGGGACAATTTCCCATGGCCAATCCACCATAACCTGCACTTCCCTGTTCACTATGGGACAATTTCCCATGGCCAATCCACCCTAACAGCACATCCCTGGGCACTATGGGACAATTTCCCACGGCCAATTTACCTGACCTGCACACCCCTGTGCACTATGGGACAATTTCCAATGGCGAATCCACCCTAACCTGCACATCCCTCAGCACTATGGGACAATTTCCCATGGCGAATCCACACTAACCTACACATTCCTGGGGCATTATGACACAATTTCCCATGGCCAATCCTCCCTCACCTGCACATCCCTGGACACTATGGGACAATTTCCCACGGTCAATCCACCCTAACCTGCACATCCCAGAGCACTATGGGACAATTTCCCATGGCCAACCCACCCTAACCTGCACTTCACTGGGCACTATGGGACAATTTCCCATGGCCGACCCACCCTAACCTGCACATCCCTGGGCACTATGGGACAATTTCCCACGGCCAATCCACCTGGGCACTATGGGACAATTTACCACGGCCAATTCACCTGACCTGCACATCCCTGTGCACTATGGGACAATTTCCCATGGCCAATCCACCCTAACCTACACATCACTGGGCACTATGGGACAATTTCCCACGGCCAATTTACCTGACCTGCACATCCCTGTGCACTATGGGACAAAAACCTATGGCCAATCCACCCTAACCTACACATCCCTGGGCACGATGGCACAATTTCCCTCGGACAATCCACCCTAACCTGCACATGCCTGGGCACTATGGGACAATTTCCCACAGCCAATGCACCTGACCTGCACATCCCTGTGCACTATGGGACAATTTCCCACGGCCAATGCACCCTAACCTCCACACCCCTGGGCAGTATGAGACAACTTCCCACCGCCAATCCACCCTAACCTCCACACCCCTGGGCACTATGGGACAATTTCCCATGGCCAATCCACTCTAACCTGCACATCTCTGGGCACTATCTGACAATTTCCTATGGCCAATCCACCCTGACCTGCACATCCCTGGGCACTATGGGACAATTTCCCATGGCCAATCCACCCTAACCTGCACATCCCTGGGCACTATGCGACAATTTCCCATGGCCAATCCTCCCTAACCTGCACATCCCTGGGCACTCTGGGACAATTTCCCACGGCCAATCCACCCTAACCTCCACACCACTGGGCAGTATCAGACAACTTCCCACCGCCAATCCACCCTAACCTGCACATCTCTGGGCACTATCTGACAATTTCCTATGGCCAATCCACCCTAACCTGCACATCCCTGGGCACTATGCGACAATTTCCCATTGCCAATCCTCCCTAACCTGCACATCCCTGGTCACTCTGGGACAATTTCCTATGGCCAATCCACCCTAACCTGCACATCCCTGTGCACTATGCGATAATTTCCCACGGCCAATCCACCCTAACCTGCACATCCCTGTGCACTATGGGACAATTTCCCCATGGCCAATCCACGCTAAACTGTACACCCCTGGTCACTGTGGGACAATTTCCCATGGTCAATCCCTGGGACATTATGACACAATTTCCCATGGTCAATCCCTGGGACATTATGAGACAATTTCCCATGGTCAATTCACCCTAACCTGCACATCCCTGGGACATTTTGGGACAATTTCCCATGGCCAGTCCACCCTAACCTGTGCATTCCTGTGCATTATGGGACAATTTACCATGGCCAATCCACCCTAACCTGCACATCTTTGGACTGTGGGAAGAAACCGGAGCACCCGGAGGAATCCCACGTAAACGCGGGGAGATTGTGCAAACTGCTCGCAGACAGTCCCCCGGGGGTGGGATCGAACCGGGGTGCCTGGCGCTGTGGGGGTAGCAGTACTAACCACTGAGACACATTGCTGCCCCGATTTCTGTAACGGACTGGGCTGTGCACACAGTCTCAGGGAGCAGAGTCCCTGAATATGTTTAAGGCAGAGGGGGTTAGATTCATGCTAAACCCAGTGCTGAAAGGTTATCAGGGAGTGGGCTAGCAGGAACGTGGAGCAATCAGATCAGCTGTGAGCTGCCTCCTTGATGACGGGCTGAGTGGCCACCTCCTCCCATGTCCCCATGGAAACGGCCAAAGGCAGTGACCACGAGCTCGGAGTGACCGTGATTTGTCGCAGGGGCCAGTGGCTCCCAAAGACAACTTTGGTCCTTACCGCAGCCAGTGACATTTCTCCAATCTCCGGTCATCATTCCCCGTCTCTGACACTCTGCTGCGTACGATCCAATCGCCTGACACAGCAGCTCCCTGCTCACTCCCACGGCGCACAGATCAAAGATGCAGTTTTCCTGGGAAGTCAGCGGGCTCAGTTCCGAATGGCACTGCTGGAATGGCCCACTGACCTTACTCAGAACACCACAGTAACTTTCGGAGCTCAACAGGCGGCGGACAGAGTCACTGCACAGAATCACCGAGCCCGGATCGTCCGAGCACACAGCCTCGGGATCGGAGATTTTCCAGCTGTTCCCGAACACTGCTGCTGTAGACAGCGCCGTGCCGTTGGGAGACACAAAATCGTCTGCCGGCTCTCCGTTGAAGTTTCCACACAGTCCGCACAGTGAGCCCGAATACAGACTGGGGACCATCACCTCCGCGTAATGGCTCCAGTCGTAGGACACTCGGAGCCCAAACACCGTCTCCAGCACCGCCGCTGATCCGCTCTGGAAAAGACGGACTTTCCCCGATTCTAAACTCACTGGCAAATTGACACTCTCTCCGTTTACCTGGCAACAGAGAAACAGAAGCTGGACTTGGGACAGAAATAGGGGGGAACACAGCAACAAATCACTGTCCCCTCCCCCCAATATCCCTCCCTCAGGAACAGGAGAAATGGCTCTCGGATTCTCCCGGAATTCTGCTCTTCCTGGAACACCTCCACCAGGGACCCATTTCCCCAAACCGCATTGACCCCCTCCCGATACATCAGGGAAAATCAGGACCGCTCTTTCATCAAAACCTTCACTGTCGCTGTCAGGAATGTGTCTCAATGTGTGCTTTATGTTCATTCATTCACTGGATGTGGGGCTCACTGGCTGGGCCCAGTATTTATTGCCCCGTCCTTAGTTGTCCCCCTTGAGAAGGTGGGGGTGAGCTGCCTTCTTGTCCCGCTGTAGGATAGACTCACAATATCCCTGAGGGAGGGAATCCCAGGATTCTGACCCTGGAAGGAATGGCTGATATATTTCCGAGTCGGGACAGTGAGGGGCTCGGAGGGGAACTTGCAGGGGGTGGTGTTCCCATGTACCTGCTGCCCCTTGTCCTTCGAGATGGAAGTGGCCTTGGGCTTGGAAAATGCTGTCTGAGGGTCTTTGGTGAGTTTCTGCAGGTCATCTTGTAAATGGGACACACTGCTGTTCCTGAGCGTCGGTGGGGGATGGAGGGGATGTTTGTGGATGTGGCGATAATCCAGCGGGGGCTGCTTTGTCCTTCTCGAGTGTAGTTTGAGCTGCCACCCTTCAGGGCAAGTGTGGAGTATTCCCTCACCCTCCTGCCTTGTGCCTTGTCGACAGTGGGGTAGGTTTTGGGGGGGAGTCAGGAGGGGAGTTACTCACTGCAGGATTCCCATCCTCTGACCTGCTCTTGTAGCCACTGACATTACGTGGCTTGGTTAGGGTGAAGTGTCCGTGGGAAATTGTCCCGTAGTGTCCAGGAACATACAGGTTAGGGGGGATTGGCCATGGGAAATTTTCCCATAGTGTCCAGTGATTTGAGGCCAGGTGTGTTAGCTATGAGAGATGCAGGGTTATTGGGATTGTGTGGTGGGACAACGGATCAGGGTGGAATGCCTTTCCCAGGGTCAGTGTGCACTCAATTGGCTGAACATCCTCTTACTGTCTGTGGGGATTCTAACAGTCCCTTTAGCAGAATAATGAATGAGCCAGAGGGTCATTGAGACAATACAGGAGGCAGGGTTACAAACCCCATGATCAGTATGGGGGAGGGGGTGTGTGTTAGGGAAGGGGGTGTCTGGAGAGCACATCTCTGGGAGACTGAAATTGGGAATGTGCATCCCTGGAGTTCAGGATCCAGCACAATCCCTCTGATACCCACGTTGGGCCGAACATCCTCTCTGTGCTGTCAGTGTCAATCCCTCTCAATGTCCTGGGTGGAAGGTTTGCTCCAGTGGTTCAGGAGGGTTTAAACTAGTATGGCAGGGGGTTGGGAACCTGAGCTATATACCGGGGGTGAGAGTTGACGGAGATGAGGCAATAGTAAGAGGTAGCGCAGCCAGTGGGAAGGAATTTCCTGGGAAAGAATCAAGGGATCGGTTAAAGTGCGTTTGCTTTAATGTAAGGAATATCAGGAATAAAAGTGATGAGCTTAGAGCATGGATCAGTACCTGGTGCTATGATGTTGTGGCCATAATAGAGACTTTGGTTTCTCAGGGGCAGGAATGGTTGCTGGATGTTCCAGGGTTTAGAGCATTTAAAAAGAATAGGGAGTGGGGGGTAAGAGGAGGGGGTGTAGCCCTGCTAATCAGAGAGGGTATCACAGCTACAGAAGTTACCATTGTCGAGGAGGGTCTGCCTACCGAGTCAGTATGGGTGGAAATTAGGAACAATAAGGGAGCAGTCACCTCTTTAGGGGTTTACTACAGGCCCCCCAATAGCAACAGGAAGATTGAAGAAAGCATAGGTCGGCAGATTTTGGAAAGGAGTGGACGTAGTAGGGTTGTTGTAATGGGTGACTTTAACTTTCCCAATATTGATTGGAACCTCCTTCGAGCAGATGGTTTGGAAGGAACTGTTTTTGTCAGGTGTGTTCAGGAGGGTTTCCTAACTCAGTACGTTGACAGGCCGACGAGGGGAGAGGCCATTTTGGATTTGGTGCGCCGCAATGAGCCGGGGCAGGTGTCAGATCTTCTGGTGGGAGAGCATTTTGGTGATAGTGAACACAACTGCCTCACATTCTACATAGCTATGGAGAAGGAGAGAAGCATGCACAATGGAAGGATATTTAATTGGGGAAAAGGAAACTATGATATTATCAGACGTGAGTTGGGAAGCATAGACTGGGAGCAATTGTTCCATGGAAAGGGCACTATAGACATGTGGAGACTGTTTAAGGAGCAATTGTTGTGAGTGATGAATAAATATGTCCATCTGAGACAGGCAAGAAGGGGTAAGATAAAGGAACCTTGGATGACGAGAGCGGTGGAGCTTCTCGTCAAAAGGAAAAAGGTAGTTTACGTCAGGTGGAGGAAGCTAGGGTCAAGCTCAGCTCGAGAGGATTACAGGCAGGTGAGGAAGGAGCTCAAAAATGGTCTCAGGAGAGCCAGGAGGGGGCACGAGAAAGGCTTGGCAGGAAGGATTAGGGAGAATCCAAAGGCATTTTGCACGTATGTGAGGAATAAGAGAATGGTCAAAGAAATAGTAGGGCCTATCAGGGATAGCATAGGGAACTTGTGTATGGAGTCTGAGGAGGTAGGGGAAACCCTAAATGAGTATTTTGCTTCTGTCTTTACTAAAGAGAAGGACCTTGTAGTGAATGAAATCATTGAGGAGCAGGTGTGCATGCTGGAATGGATAGAGATAGAGGAAGCTAATGTGCTGAAAATGTGGACAAACATTAAGATTGACACGTCGCCAGGCCCGTACCAGATTTGTCCTCAGCTGCTTTGGGAAGTGAGAAATGTGATTGCTTTGCCACTTGCAAAGATCTTTGCAGCCTCGCTGTCCATTGGATTCGTACCTGAGGACTGGAGGGAGGCAAATGTAATTCCTCTCTTCAAGAAAGGAAATATGGAAATCCCTGGCAATTATAGATCAGTCAGTCTCACGTCTGTCGTCTGCAAGGTGTTAGAAAGGATTCTGAGGGATAGGACTTATGACCATCTGGAAGAGCACGGCTTGATTAAAGACAGTCAGCACGGCTTTGTGAGGGGCAGGTCATGCCTCACAAACCTTATTGAGTTCTTCAAAAATGTTACTAGTCAAGTTGATCATGGTCGAGCTGTGGATGCAGTGTATATGGACTTCAGCAAGGCATTTGATAAGGTTCCCCATGGTGAACTCGTTCAGAAGGTCAGGAGGAGTGGGATACAGGGAAATTTAGCTGTCTGGATACAGAATTGACTGGTTGACAGAAGACAGCGAGTGGGAGTGGAAGGAAGGTTTTCTGCCTGGAAGTCAGTGGTGAGTGGTGTTCCACAGGGCTCTGTTCTTGGGCCTTGACACTTTGTAATTTTTATTAATGACTTGGATCAGGGGATTGAAGGATGGGTCAGTAGGTTTGAAGACGACACAAACGTTGGAGGTGTCGTTGACAGTATAGAGGACTGTTGTAGGCTGCAGTGTGACATTGACAGGATGCAGAGATGGGCTGAGAGGTGGCAGATGGAGTTCAACCTGGATAAATGCATTTTGGACAGTCGAACTTGAAAGCTGAGTACAGGATTAAGGATAGGTTTCTTGGCAGTGTGGAGGAACAGAGGGATCTTGGTGTGCAGGTACATAGATCCCTTAAAGTGGCCACCCAAGTGGACAGGTTTGTTCAGAAAGCATATGGTGTTTTGGCTTTTATTAACGGGGGGATTGTGTTTAAGCGCCGTGAGATCTTGTTGCAGCTCTATAAAACTTTGGTTAGACCGCACTTGGAATACTGTATCCAGTTCTGTCGCCCTATTATAGGAAAGATGTGGATGCTTTGGAGAAGGTTCAGAGGAGGTTTACCAGAATGCTGTCTGGAATGGAGGGCTTGTCTTACGAAGAGAGGTTGACTGAGCTTTTTCATTAGTAAAAAGAAGAAAGAGAGGGGACCTAATTGAGGTGTACAAGATAATGAGAGGCATAGATAGAGTTGATAGGCAGAGACTTTTTCCCAGGGCAGAAATTGTTAACATGGGGGGGTCATAGTTTTAAGCTGGTTGGAGGGAAGTGTAAAGGGGATGTCAGAGGCGGGTTCTTTACGCAGAAAGTTATGAGAGCATGGAATGAGTTGCCAGCAGCGGTTGTGGAAGCGCGGTCATTGGGGAGAGTTAAGAGACAGCTGGACATGCGTATGGTCACAGAAATTTGAGGGTTTGCCTTACATGAGGATCAATGCTCGGACAACATCATGGGCTGAAGTGCTTGTTCTGTGCTGTACTGTTCTATGTTCTATGTTCCATTTTCTATGTCTATGTCCTTGTGTTTACCTGCACTCTGCCCGTTTGACTCCTCGACACCTGGATCCGATGGCCATACACCTGAACTTCAACCAGACGTGTCCAGGACACAGCCTGGGACCCGCGATGATCGTTCTCCACAGCAACACTGAATGCGGTCAGGTTCGCAGCCTCTCCACACGACTTACTGAAGGTGTATTTACAAGAGCCTTGGAAATCAAACCTCTTGCCGTCAAAGCTGGTGTAATGGGGGTCACCGGAGGCGAGGCAGGTGCCACGTGCTCTGGGGTAGCAGCCCCGTACCCCGTTCACCAGGCGGCAATCTTCATGGTACCCACAGCTGAAAGCGGAACAGCTCATGCCAACACTGGCGTTGAGGCAGCTACATTTCTGACTGCAGCTCTCAGTCAGGATGACACTCTCACCTTTGCTGTAGTAACGACCTTGGAAGGAGCAGCCACACTCAGCGGAGGTCACACACACACCTCCGCTCAGCAAGTAACCCGTGTCACACTTGCAGCCCTCCACGCACGGCTCGTTGCAAAACAACAGCGCGTTAGGATCAGTGCAAGTGGCTGGGCAGGCGCTAGTGCAGGTCTCGTAGTGACTGTGTGGTGGACACTGCATCTCTGAAACACAAAATGACACGGTGTAAGGGGAATTACAGTCAGTGATCCATAAGGGAAATCTTTCCCTACAATGTGCCTCGATGTGAAACCTTTGGAAGCAGCAATTTATTGCTCTGTTCAGTTTCACTGTCTGCTGTTGAACACAGAGACAATCCTTATCCCAATGACCTGTCACTAACCGACAGGATGGGATGGGCTGTACCGAGCAGAATACTCAGGTTCCATAAGGTTACACTGCTCTATTCTGACCGGTCACTGCTTGGTAAAGCTGTCTTCAGCAAATCTCTGACTCTGATCCTGTACTTAGATTCCAGAAAGAGTTCAATCGACAGTTACAGCAAAGATGGTTGAGGGAAAATAAAGCTGACGCTGCAGTGGGTAACATATTGGTTTGTGTTAGTGATTGGCTGGTTATCAGGAAACATAGAGCAGATATCAGTGGCTCTTTTGTACGACTGCAAGATGTTTTCTTTCATTTGTGATTTGGTTTGATGTATCATTTCCCATGTACCTCATTCACCATTGAATGTTGTTAATATACAAGGCACAACCACTTCCAATGGCAGCTCATTCCATGTGCGTACCACCCTCTGTGTGAAAAGGTTACCCCTCAGGTTCCCTTTTATCCTTCACCCCCCTCCCCAATCAGAAACTGACACCATCTCATCCTTGATTCCTCTACCCAGGGGAAAAAGAACTGAGCGCATTCACCCTCTCAGTGCCAATCATGATCTTAAACCCTTCTTCAGCATCACCCAGTCAGTCTCCCACACTCAAGTGAAAACAATCCCAGCTTGTCCAACCTCTCCCTCTGACTCAGCCCACTGAGTCCAGGCAACATCCTTGTAAGTTTCTCCTGCATTCTTTCTAGTTTAATCACGTCCTTCCTTTAGCAAGGTGACCGAAACTGAACACAATACTCCAAGTGTGGTCTCACCAACGTCCTGTACAACTGCAACATAACTTGCCAAGTTCAATACTCAGTGCACTGACTGATGAGGGCCAGTGTGCCAACAGCCTTGTTCACTGCCCTGTCTACCTATGACTCCACTTTCAGAGAACAATGCACCTGAACTCCAAGATCCCTCTGTTCCACTGCACTGCTTAAGGCTCAACCTTTCACCATGAAACTCCCCTAATCACAGGACTCCTGTCTGACGAGGAAACTTCCACTAGTCCCCTCTGTTTCCTACAACCAAGCCAATTATGGATCCAAGTTGCCAGCTCTCCCTGTAATCCATGCGATCTAACCTTCCAGATCAGCCTTCCATGTGAACCCTTATTAAAAGCCTTACTGAAATCCAGAAACACTATATCTACCGCCCTGCCCTCATCAACCTTCCTGGTCACTTCCTCAAAGAACTCCAACACATTTGTTAGGCATGACCTCCCACTCCCAACACCATGTTGACTACTCCTCACCCAACCCTATCTTTCCAAATGCAGGCATATCTGATCCCTCAGAATCTCCTCAAGTTTCTTACCCAACACAGATGTTAGGTTAACTGCTCCATTGTTCCCAGGTTTTTCTTTGCAGCTCTTCTTGAATAATGGAACAACATTCGCTACCTTCCAGCCTTCCATGACCTCACCCGTAGCTAACGATGATGCAGAAATATCGGCCAGGGAACCTGACAATTTCTTCTCCAGCCTCTTGCAATGTTCATGGATGTAGCTGGTCAGCACCAGGTGATTTATCCACCTTCATACACTCTAATACATCCAACACACTCTCTACTGTGATACGGACTGTCCCCAAGATATCACCACTACCTTCCCCAAGTTTACAACTCTTCATGCCTTTGACTACAGTAAACACACTGGAGAAAGATTGATTGAGGACCTCGCACATCTTCTGTTCTTCGACACATATGAGTCCACTTTGGTACTTTGAGAGGCCTATTCTCTCTCCAGTTATTCTTTTTCTTTCAATGTACTGAAAGAAACTCTTTCGATTCACCCTTTGTTTAAGCTTTTGTATCTTTGCCCGACGGGAGATCATATCTGGGGTGGGAGGGGTCAATGGATTGAAGGTTAGATTGATTAGTTTCCCTACAGTATGGAAACAGGCCCTTTGGGCCAACAAGTCCACACCTACCCTCTGAAGAGTAACCCACCCAGACCCATTTTCCTCTTACTTGTGTAACCTAACACTGTGAGTAAATTAGCATGGCCAATTCACCTAACCTGCACATCCCTGGGAGATTATGGGACAATTTCCCATGGTCAATTCACCTGACATGCACATACCTGGGCACTATGGGACAATTTCCCATGGCCAATCCACCCGAACCTACACATCCCTGGGCACTATGGGACAATTTCCCATGGCCAATTCACCTGACCTGCACATCCCTGGACACTATGGGACAATTTCCCATGGCCAATTCACCTCACCTGCATATCCCTGGGCACTATGGGACAATTTCCCATGGCCAATCCACCCTAACCTGCACATCCCTGGACACGATGGGACAATTTCCCATGGCCAATCCACCCTAACCTGCACATCCCTGGGCACTATGGGACAATTTCCCATGGCCTATCCACCCTAACCTGCAGGTCCCTGGGCACTATGGGACAATTTCCCATGGCCAATTCACACTAACCTGCACATCCCGGGACACTATGGGAAAATTTTCCATGTCCAATCCACCCTAACCTGCACGTCCCTGGGCACTATGGGTCAATTTCACATGGCCTATCCACCCTAACCTGCACGTCCATGGGCACTATGGGACAATGTAACATAGCCAATCCACCCTAACCTGCACATCAATGGGCACTATGGGACAATTTGAAATGACCAATCCACCCTAACCTGCACATCACTGGACACTATGGGACAATTTGAAATGACCAATCCACCCTAACCTGCACTTCACTGGGCACTATGGGACAATTTCCCATGGTCAACCCACTGTAACCTGCACATCCCGGGACACTAAGGGACAATTTCCCATGGCCAATCCACCAAACCTCCACATCCCTGGGCACTATGGGACAATTTTCCATGGCCAATCCACCCTACCCTGCACATCCCTGGGCACAATGGGACAATTTTCCGTGGACAACCCACCCTAATCTGCACATCCCTGGACACTATGGGACAATTTCCCATGGCCAATCCACCCTAACCTGCACATCACTGGACACTATGGGACAATTTCCCATGGCCAATCCACCCTAACCTGCACATCACTGGGCACTATGGGACAATTTCCGATGGCCTATCCACCCTAACCTGCACATCAAGGAAAAGCCCCTGTGTGTCCTAGATAAGTATGTACCTGTCAGACAGGAGGAAGATAGAAAACGCGGGAGCCGTGGTTTCCTAAGGAAGTGGAACCCCGGGTCAAGAAGAAAAAGGCGGCTTATGTTTGGACAAAATGTGAAAGCTCAGTGAGGGCGCTTGAGGGTTACATGGAAGTCAGGAAAGCCCTAAAAGGAGAGCTCAGAAGAGCCAGTAGGAGACATGAGAAGTTGTTGGTGGATAGGACCAGGGTTAACCCTAAGGCTTTCCATAGGTATGTCAGGAATAAAAGAATGACAAGAGTTAAATTAGGGCCAATCAAGTATAATAGTGGCAAGTTGTGTGTGGGCTCAGAGGAGATTGGGGAAGCACTAAATAAATATTTTTTGACAGTGTTCACTATAGAAAATGAAAATGTTGGTGACGAAGATACAGAGCTACTTGCATCTAGACTCCAAGAGATTGAGGTTCACAAGGAAGAGGTATTAGAAATACTGCAGAGTGTGAAAATACACAAGCCCCCTGGGCCGAATGGGATCTATCCTAGGATCCTCTGGGAAGCAATGGAAGAGATTGCCGAGCCTTTGGCATTGATCTTCGATTCATCATTGTCTACAGGGATAGTGCCTGAGGACTGGAGGATAGCAAATGTGGTTCCCTTGTTCAAAAAGGGCAGTAGAGACTACTCTGGGAATTACAGACCAGTGAGTCTCACTTCAATTGTTGGTAAAGTGTTGGAAAAGGTTATAAGAGATAGGATTTATCACCATCTAGAAAATAAAAATCTGATCAGGGACAATCAGCACGGTTTTGTGAAGGGTAGGTCCTGCCTAATTAATCTTATTGAGTTTTTTGACAAAGTGACCAATGAGAGTAAATGGGTTGATGTGGTGTATATGGATTTCAGCAAGGTGTTCGATAAGGTTCCCCACAGTAAGCTATTATACAAAATGCGGAGGAATGGGATTGTGGGAGTAAAACCAGTTTGGATCAGTAATTGGCTTGCTGAAAGAAAACAGAGGGCTGTAGTTGATGGAACATGCTCACCTTGGTGTCCAATTACTCACGGCGTACCGCAAGGCTTGGTGTTGTGTCCACTACTGTCCGTCATTTTTATAAATGCCCTGGATGAGGGCTTAGAAGGGTGTGTTAGTAAATTTGTGAATGTCACAAAGGTCGGTGGAGTTGTGGATAGTGATGACGGATGTAGTAGGTTGCAGAGAGACATAGATAGGATGCAGAGCTGGGCTGGGAGCTGGCAAATGGGGTTTAATGTGGACAAGTGTGAGGTGATTCACTTTGGACAGAGTAATCAGAATGCAAAGTACTGGGCTAATGAAATGTTTCGTCAGAGTGTAGATGAGCAGAGAAGTACACAGATCCCTGAAAGTTGCCACCCAGATTGACAGGGTTGTTAAGAAAGCATTCAGTGTTTTGGCCTTTATTAATAGAGGGATTGAGTTCCGGAACCAGGAGGTTATGCTGCAGCTGTACAAAGCTCTGGTACGGCCACACTTGGAGTATTGTGTACAGTTCTGGTCACCGCATTATAAGAAGGATGTGGAAGCTTTGGAAAGGGTGCGGAGGAGATTTACGAGGATGTTGCCTGGTGTGGAAGGAATGTCTTATGAGGAAAGGCTGAGGGCCTTGAGGCAGTTCTTGTTAGAGAGAAGGTTAAGAAGTGACTTAATAGAGACACACAAGATAATCAGAGGGTTAGATAGGGTGGACAGGGGGAGCCTTTTTTCCAAATATGGGGACGGCAAACACGAGGGGACACAACTTTAAAGTGAGGGGAGATAGGTCTAAGACAGATGTCGGAGAGAGCTTCTTTACTCAGAGAATAGGAAGGATATGGAATGCTTTGCCTGCAACGGTGGTAGATTCGCCAAGTTTAAGTGCATTTAAGTCGTCATTGGACAGGCAAATGGAAGAATTGGGACGGCAAACTCGAGGGGACCCATCCGTCCTAACCTACACATCCCAGGGGCATTATGGGACAATTTCCCATGGCCAATCCACACTGACCTACAAATTCCTGGGGCATATGGGACAATTTCCCATGGCCAATCCACACTGACCTACATGTCCCTGGGGCATTATGGGACAATTTCCCATGGCCAATCCACACTAACCTACACGTCCCTGGGGCATTATGGGACAATTTCCCATGGCCAATCCACACTGACCTACACATCAGTGGGGCATTATGGGACAATTTCCCATGGCCAATCCACACTGACCTACACATCCCTGGGGTATTATGGGACATTTTCCCATGGCCAATCCACCCTAACCTACACATCCCTGGGAGAGCATGGGATAATTTACCATGGCCCATGCACACTAACCTGCACATCCCTGGGCACTATGGGATAATTTCCCACAGCCAATGCACCTGACCTGCACATCCCTGTGCACTATGGGACAATTTCCCACGGCCAATGCACCCTAACCTCCACACCCCTGGGCAGTATGAGACAACTTCCCACAGCCAATCCACTCTAACCTGCACATCTCTGGGCACTATCTGACAATTTCCTATGGCCAATCCACCCTGACCTGCACATCCCTGGGCACTATGCGACAATTTCCCATGGCCAATCCTCCCTAACCTGCACATCCCTGGGCACTCTGGGACAATTTCCCACGGCCAATCCACCCTAACCTCCACACCCCTGGGCAGTATCAGACAACTTCCCACCGCCAATCCACTCTAACCTGCACATCCCTGGGCACTATGCGATAATTTCCCACGGCCAATCCACCCTAACCTGCACATCCCTGTGCACTATGGGACAATTTCCCCATGGCCAATCCACGCTAAACTGTACACCCCTGGTCACTGTGGGACAATTTCCCATGGTCAATCCCTGGGACATTATGACACAATTTCCCATGGTCAATCCCTGGGACATTATGAGACAATTTCCCATGGTCAATTCACCCTAACCTGCACATCCCTGGGACATTTTGGGACAATTTACCATGGCCAATCCACCCTAACCTGCACATCTTTGGACTGTGGGAAGAAACCGGAGCACCCGGAGGAATCCCACGTAAACGCGGGGAGATTGTGCAAACTGCTCGCAGACAGTCCCCCGGGGGTGGGATCGAACCGGGGTGCCTGACACTGTGGGGGTAGCAGTACTAACCACTGAGACACATTGCTGGCCCGATTTCTGTAACGGACTGGGCTGTGCACACAGTCTCAGGGAGCAGAGTCCCTGAATATGTTTAAGGCAGAGGGGGTTAGATTCATGCTAAACCCAGTGCTGAAAGGTTATCAGGGAGTGGGCTAGCAGGAAGGTGGAGCAATCAGATCAGCTGTGAGCTGCCTCCTTGATGACGGGCTGAGTGGCCACCTCCTCCCATGTCCCCATGGAAACGGCCAAAGGCAGTGACCACGAGCTCGGAGTGACCGTGATTTGTCGCAGGGGCCAGTGGCTCCCAAAGACAACTTTGGTCCTTACCGCAGCCAGTGACATTTCTCCAATCTCCGGTCATCATTCCCCGTCTCTGACACTCTGCTGCGTACGATCCAATCGCCTGACACAGCAGCTCCCTGCTCACTCCCACGGCGCACAGATCAAAGATGCAGTTTTCCTGGGAAGTCAGCGGGCTCAGTTCCGAATGGCACTGCTGGAATGGCCCACTGACCTTACTCAGAACACCACAGTAACTTTCGGAGCTCAACAGGCGGCGGACAGAGTCACTGCACAGAATCACCGAGCCCGGATCGTCCGAGCACACAGCCTCGGGATCGGAGATTTTCCAGCTGTTCCCGAACACTGCTGCTGTAGACAGCGCCGTGCCGTTGGGAGACACAAAATCGTCTGCCGGCTCTCCGTTGAAGTTTCCACACAGTCCGCACAGTGAGCCCGAATACAGACTGGGGACCATCACCTCCGCGTAATGGCTCCAGTCGTAGGACACTCGGAGCCCAAACACCGTCTCCAGCACCGCCGCTGATCCGCTCTGGAAAAGACGGGCTTTCCCCGATTCTAAACTCACTGGCAAATTGACACTCTCTCCGTTTACCTGGCAACAGAGAAACAGAAGCTGGACTTGGGACAGAAATAGGGGGGAACACAGCAACAAATCACTGTCCCCTCCCCCCAATATCCCTCCCTCAGGAACAGGAGAAATGGCTCTCGGATTCTCCCGGAATTCTGCTCTTCCTGGAACACCTCCACCAGGGACCCATTTCCCCAAACCGCATTGACCCCCTCCCGATTCATCAGGGAAAATCAGGACCGCTCTTTCAGCAAAACCTTCACTGTCGCTGTCAGGAATGTGCCTCAATGTGTGCTTTATGTTCATTCATTCACTGGATGTGGGGCTCACTGGCTGGGCCCAGTATTTATTGCCCCGTCCTTAGTTGCCCCCCTTGAGAAGGTGGGGGTGAGCTGCCTTCTTGACCCGCTGCAGTCCCTGTGCTGTAGGGTAGACCCACAATATCCCTGAGGGAGGGAATCCCAGGATTCTGACCCTGGAAGGAATGGCTGATATATTTCCAAGTCGGGACAGTGAGGGACTCGGAGGGGAATTTGCAGGGGGTGGTGTTCCCATGTACCTGCTGCCCCTTGTCCTTCTAGATGGAAGTGGCCTTGGGCTTGGAAAATGCTGTCTGAGGGTCTTTGGTGAGTTTCTGCAGGGCATCTTGTAAATGGGACACACTGCTGTTCCTGAGCGTCGGTGGGGGATGGAGGGGATGTTTGTGGATGTGGCGATAATCCAGCGGGGGCTGCTTTGTCCATCTCGAGTGTAGTTTGAGCTGCCACCATTCAGGGCAAGTGTGGAGTATTCCCTCACCCTCCTGCCTTGTGCCGTGTCGACAGTGGGATAGGTTTTGGGGGGGAGTCAGGAGGGGAGTTACTCACTGCAGGATTCCCATCCTCTGACCTGCTCTTGTAGCCACTGACGTTATGTGGCTTGGTTAGGGTGAAGTGTCTGTGGAAAGTGTCCCATAGTGCCCAGGAACATGCAGGTTATGGTGAAATGACCATGGGAAATTGTCCCGTAGTGTCCAGGGATGTGGAGGTTAGGGTGGGTTGGCCATGGGAAATTGTCCCATAGTGCCCAGGGACCTGCCAGTTAGGGTGGATAGGCCATGGGAAATTGTCCCGTAGTGTCCAGGGATGTGCAGATTATGGTGGATTGGCCATGGGAAATTGTCCCATCTTGTCCAGTGATTTGAGGCCTGGTGTGTTAGCAATGAGAGATGCAGGGTTATTGGGATTGTGTTGTGGGACAAAGGATCAGGGTGGGATGCCCTTCCCAGCGTCAGTGTGCACTCAATGGGCTGAACGGCCTCCTTCTGTTTGTTGGGATTCGAACAGATCCTTTAGCAGAATAATGAATGAGCCAGAGGGTCATTGAGACAATACAGGAGGCAGGGTTACAAACCCCATGGTCAGTATGGGGGAGGGGGTGTGTGTTAGGGAAGGGGGTGTCTGGAGAGCACACCTCTGGGAGACTGAAATTGGGAATGTGCTTCCCTGGAGTTCAGGATCCAGCACAATCTCTCTGATACCCACGATGGGCCGAACATCCTCTCTGTGCTGTCAGTGTCAATCCCTCTCAATGTCCTGGGTGGAAGGTTTGCTCCAGTGGTTCAGGAGGGTTTAAATTAGTATGGCAGGGGGTTGGGAACCTGAGCTATATACCGGGGGTGAGAGTTGACGGAGATGAGGCAATAGTAAGAGGTAGCGCAGCCAGTGGGAAGGAATTTCCTGGGAAAGAATCAAGGGATCGGTTAAAGTGCATTTGCTTTAATGTAAGGAATATCAGGAATATAAGTGATGAGCTTAGAGCATGGATCAGTACCTGGTGCTATGATGTTGTGGCCATAATAGAGACATTGGTTTCTCAGGGGCAGGAATGGTTGCTGGATGTTCCAGGGTTTAGAGCATTCAAAAAGAATAGGAAGGGCGGGGGGGAAAGAGGAGGGGGTGTAGCCCTGCTAATCAAACAGGGTATCACAGCTACAGAAGTTACCATTGTCGAGGAGGGTCTGCCTACCGAGTCAGTATGGGTGGAAATTAGGAACAATAAGGGAGCAGTCACCTCTTTAGGGGTTTACTACAGGCCCCCCAATAGCAACAGGAAGATTGAAGAAAGTATAGGTCGGCAGATTTTGGAAAGGAGTGGACGTAGTAGGGTTGTTGTAATGGGTGACTTTAACTTTCCCAATATTGATTGGAACCTCCTTCGAGCAGATGGTTTGGAAGGAACTGTTTTTGTAAGGTGTGTTCAGGAGGGTTTCCTAACTCAGTACGTTGACAGGTCGACGAGGGGAGAGGCCATTTTGGATTTGGTGCGCCGCAATGAGCCGGGGCAGGTGTCAGATCTTGTGGTGGGAGAGCATTTTGGTGATAGTGACCACAGCTGCCTCACATTCTACATAGCTATGGAGAAGGAGAGAAGCAGGCACAATGGAAGGATATTTAATTGGGGAAAAGGAAACTATGATATTATCAGACGTGAGTTGGGAAGCATAGACTGGGAGCAATTGTTCCATGGAAAGGGCACTATAGACATGTGGAGACTGTTTAAGGAGCAATTGTTGTGAGTGATGCATAAATATGTCCATCTGAGACAGGCTAGAAGGGGTAAGATAAAGGAACCTTGGATGACGAGAGCGGTGGAGCTTCTTGTCAAAAGGAAGAAGGTAGCTTACGTCAGGTGGAGGAAGCTAGGGTCAAGCTCAGCTCTAGAGGATTACAGGTAGGTGAGGAAGGAGCTCAAAAATGGTCTCAGGAGAGCCAGGAGTGGGCACGAGAAAGGCTTGGCAGGAAGGATTAGGGAGAACACAAAGGCATTTTACACGTATGTGAGGAATAAGAGAATGGTCAAAGAAAGAGTAGGGCCGATCAGGTATAGCATAGGGAACTTGTGTATGGAGTCTGAGGAGGTAGGGGAAACCCTAAATGAGTTTTTTGCTTCTGTCTTTACTAAAGAAAAGGACCTTGTCGTAAATGGAATCATTGAGGAGCAGGTGTGCATGCTGGAATGGATAGAGATAGAGGAAGCTAATGTGCTGAAAATGTTGACAAACATTAAGATTGACAAGTCACCAAGCCTGAACCAGATTTGTTCTCCGGTGCTTTGGGAAGTGAGAAATGTGATTGCTTTGCCACTTGCAAAGATCTTTGCATCCTCTCTCTCCACTGGATTCGTACCTGAGGACTGGAGGGAGGCAAATGTAATTCCTCTCTTCAAAAAAGGAAATATGGAAATCCCTGGCAATTACAGATCATTCAATCACACGTCTGTCGTCTGCAAGGTGTTGGAAGAATCCTGAGGGATAGGACTTATGACCATCTGGAAGAGCATGGCTTGATTAAAGACAGTCAGCATGGCTTTGTGAGGGGCAGGTCAGGCCTCACAAATCTTATTGAGTTCTTCAATGATGTTACTCGACAAGTTGATCATGGTCGAGCTGTGGATGCAGTGTATATGGACTTCAGCAAGGCATTTGATAAGGTTCCCCATGGTAGGCTAGTTCAGAAGGTCAGGAGGAGTGGGATACAGGGAAATTTAGCTGTCTGGATACAGAATTGGCTGGTTGGTTTTGGAAGGAAGGTTTTCTGCCTGGAAGTCAGTGGTGAGTGGTGTTCCACAGGGCTCTGTTCTTGGGCCTTGACTCTTTGTAATTTTTATTAATGACTTGGATCAGGGGATTGAAGGATGGGTCAGTAGGTTTGAAGACGACACAAAGGTTGGAGGTGTCGTTGACAGAATAGAGGACTGTTGTAGGCTGCAGTGTGACATTGACAGGATGCAGAGATGGGCTGAGATGTGGCGGATGGAGTTCAACCTGGATAAATGCATTTTGGACGGTCGAACTTGAAAGCTGAGTACAGGATTAAGGATAGGTTTCTTGGCAGTGTGGAGGAACAGAGGGATCTTGGTGTGCAGGGACATAGATCCCTTAAAGTGGCAACACAAGTGGACAGGTTTGTTCAGAAAGCATATGGTGTTTTGGCTTTTATTAACGGGGGGATTGAGTTTAAGAGCCGTGAGATCTTGTTGCAGCTCGAGAAAACTTTGGTTAGACCGCACTTGGAATACCGTGTCCAGTTCTGTCGCCCTATTATAGGAAAGATGTGGATGCTTTGGAGAAGGTTCAGAGGAGGTTGACCAGAATGCTGTCTGGAATGGAGGGCTTGTCTTACGAAGAGAGGTTGACTGAGCTTTTTTCATTAGTAAAAAGAAGAAAGAGAGGGGACCTAATTGAGGTGTACAAGATAATGAGAGGCATAGATAGAGTTGATAGCCAGAGACTTTTTCCCAGGGCAGAAATTGTTAACACGGGGGGTCATAGTTATAAGCTGGTTGGAGGGAAATGTAAAGGGAATGTCAGAGGTGGGTTTTTTACGCAGAGAGTTGTGAGAGCATGGAATGAGTTGCCAGCAGCGGTTGTGGAAGCGCGGTCATTGGGGATAGTTAAGAGACTGCTGGACATGCGTATGGTCACAGAACTTTGAGGGTTTACCTGACATGAGGATCAATGCTCGGACAACATCATGGGCTGAAGGGCCTGTTCTGTGCTGTACTGTTCTACGTTCTATGCTCCATTTTCTATGTCTATGTCCTTGTGTTTACCTGCACTCTGCCCGTTTGACTCCTCGACACCTGGATCCGATGGCCATACACCTGAACTTCAACCAGACGTGTCCAGGACACAGCCTGGGACCCGCGATGATCGTTCTCCACAGCAACACTGAATGCGGTCAGGTTCGCAGCCTCTCCACACGACTTACTGAAGGTGTATTTACAAGAGCCTTGGAAATCAAACCTCTTGCCGTCAAAGCTGGTGTAATGGGGGTCACCGGAGGCGAGGCAGGTGCCACGTGCTCTGGGGTAGCAGCCCCGTACCCCGTTCACCAGGCGGCAATCTTCATGGTGCCCACAGCTGAAAGCGGAACAGCTCATGCCAACACTGGCGTTGAGGCAGCTACATTTCTGACTGCAGCTCTCAGTCAGGATGACACTCTCACCTTTGCTGTAGTAACGACCTTGGAAGGAGCAGCCACACTCAGCGGAGGTCACACACACACCTCCGCTCAGCAAGTAACCCGTGTCACACTTGCAGCCCTCCACGCACGGCTCGTTGCAAAACAACAGCGCGTTAGGATCAGTGCAAGTGGCTGGGCAGGCGCTAGTGCAGGTCTCGTAGTGACTGTGTGGTGGACACTGCATCTCTGAAACACAAAATGACACGGTGTAAGAGGAATTACAGTCAGTGACCCAAAAGGGAAATCTTTCCCCACAATGTGCCTCGATGTGAAACCTTTGGAAGCAGCAATTTATTGCTCTGTTCAGTTTCACTGTCTGCTGTTGAACACAGAGACAATCCTTATCCCAATGTCCTGTCACTAACCGACAGGGTGGGATGGGCTGTACCGAGCAGAATACTCAGGTTCCATAAGGTTACACTGCTCTATTCTGACCGGTCACTGCTTGGTAAAGCTGTCTTCAGCAAATCTCTGACTCTGATCCTGTACTTTAATTCCAGAAAGAGTTCAATCGACAGTTACAGCAAAGATGGTTGAGGGAAAATAAAGCTGACGCTGTCGTGGGTAATATATTGGTTTGTGTTAGTGATTGGCTGGTTAACAGAAAACACAGAGCAGATATCAGTGGCTCTTTTGTACGATTGCAAGATGTTTTCTTTCATTAGTGATTTGATTTGATGTATCATTTCCCATGTACCTCATTCACCATTGAATGTTGTTAATGTACCAGCCACAACCACTTCCAATGGCAGCTCATTCCATGTGCGTATCACCCTCTGTGTGAAAAAGTTACCCCTCAGGTTCCCTTTTATCTTCCCCTCCATCAGAAACTGACACCATCTCGTCCTTGATTCCCCGACCCTGGAAAAAAAACTGAGCACATTCACCCTCTCAGTGCCAATCATGATCTTATACCCTTCTACAAGATCACCCAGTCAGTCTCCCACACTCAAGTCAAAAGAATCCCATTTTCCTCTGAGTTGTGTAACCTAACACTGTGGGTAAATTAGCATGGCCAATTCACCTGACCTGCACATCGCTGGACACTATCGGGCAATTTTCCATGGCCAATTCACCCTAACCTGCACATCGCTGGACACTATGGGACAATTTTCCATGGCCAATCCACCCTAACCTCCACACCACTGGACACTATGAGACAACTTTCCACCGCCAATCCACCCTAACCTACACATCCCTGGGCGCTATGGGACAATTTCCCATGGCCAACCCACACTAACCTGCACTTCACTGGGCACTAGGGGACAATTTCCCATGGCCAATCCACCATAACCTGCACATCCCTGTTCACTATGGGACAAATTCCCATGGCCAATCCCCTCTAGACTGCACATCCCTGGGCACTATGGGACAATTTCCCATGGCCAACCCACCCTAACCTGCACATCCCTGGGCACGATGGGACAATTTCCCATGGCCAATCCACCATAACCTGCACATCCCTGTTCACTATGGGACAATTTCCCATGGCCAATCCACCCTAACAGCACATCCCTGGGCACTATGGGACAATTTCCCACGGCCAATTTACCTGACCTGCACACCCCTGTGCACTATGGGACAATTTCCCACGGCGAATCCACCCTAACCTGCACATCCCTCGGCACTATGGGACAATTTCCCATGGCGAATCCACACTAACCTACACATTCCTGGGGCATTATGGCACAATTTCCCATGGCCAATCCACCCAAACCTGCACGTCCCTGGGCACTATGGGACAATTTCCCATGGCCTATCCACCCTAACCAGCACGTCCCTGGGCACTATGGAACAATTTCCCATGGCCAACCCACCCTAACCTGCACTTCCCTGGGCACTATGAGACAATTTCCCATGGCCAACCCACCCTAACCTGTACATCCCTGGGCACTATGGGACAATTTCCCATGGCCAGTCCACCCTAACCTGCACATCTTTGGAGTGTGGGAAGAAACCGGAACACAGGGAGGAAACCCACGCAGACGCGGGGAGATTGTAAAAACTCCTCGCAGACAGTCCCCCGGGGGTGGGATCGAACCGGGGTGCCTGGCGCTGTGGGGGTAGCAGTACTAACCAATGAGACACATTGCTGGCCCGATTTGTGTAACGGAATGGGCTGTGCACACACTCTCAGGGAGCAGAGTCCCTGAATATGTTTAAGGCAGAGGGGGTTAGATTCATGCTAAACCCAGTGCTGAAAGGTTATCAGGGAGTGGGCTAGCAGGAAGGTGGAGCAATCAGATCAGCTGTGAGCTGCCTCCTTGATGACGGGCTGAGTGGCCACCTCCTCCCATGTCCCCATGGAAACGGCCAAAGGCAGTGACCACGAGCTCGGAGTGACCGTGATTTGTCGCAGGGGCCAGTGGCTCCCAAAGACAACTTTGGTCCTTACCGCAGCCAGTGACATTTCTCCAATCTCCGGTCATCATTCCCCGTCTCTGACACTCTGCTGCGTACGATCCAATCGCCTGACACAGCAGCTCCCTGCTCACTCCCACGGCGCACAGATCAAAGATGCAGTTTTCCTGGGAAGTCAGCGGGCTCAGTTCCGAATGGCACTGCTGGAATGGCCCACTGACCTTACTCAGAACACCACAGTAACTTTCGGAGCTCAACAGGCGGCGGACAGAGTCACTGCACAGAATCACCGAGCCCGGATCGTCCGAGCACACAGCCTCGGGATCGGAGATTTTCCAGCTGTTCCCGAACACTGCTGCTGTAGACAGCGCCGTGCCGTTGGGAGACACAAAATCGTCTGCCGGCTCTCCGTTGAAGTTTCCACACAGTCCGCACAGTGAGCCCGAATACAGACTGGGGACCATCACCTCCGCGTAATGGCTCAAGTCGTAGGACACTCGGAGCCCAAACACCGTCTCCAGCACCGCCGCTGATCCGCTCTGGAAAAGACGGACTTTCCCCGATTCTAAACTCACTGGCAAATTGACACTCTCTCCGTTTACCTGGCAACAGAGAAACAGAAGCTGGACTTGGGACAGAAATAGGGGGGAACACAGCAACAAATCACTGTCCCCTCCCCCCAATATCCCTCCCTCAGGAACAGGAGAAATGGCTCTCGGATTCTCCCGGAATTCTGCTCTTCCTGGAACACCTCCACCAGGGACCCATTTCCCCAAACCGCATTGACCCCCTCCCGATTCATCAGGGAAAATCAGGACCGCTCTTTCAGCAAAACCTTCACTGTCGCTGTCAGGAATGTGCCTCAATGTGTGCTTTATGTTCATTCATTCACTGGATGTGGGGCTCACTGGCTGGGCCCAGTATTTATTGCCCCGTCCTTAGTTGTCCCCCTTGAGAAGGTGGGGGTGAGCTGCCTTCTTGACCCGCTGCAGTCCATGTGCTGTTGGGTAGACCCACAATATCCCTGAGGGAGGGAATCCCAGGATTCTAACCCTGGAAGGAATGGCTGATATATTTCCAAGTCAGGACGGTGAGGGGCTTGGAGGGGATCTTGCAGGGGGTGGTGTTCCCATGTACCTGCTGCCCCTTGTCCTTCTAGATGGAAGTGGGCTTGGGCTTGGAAAATGCTGTCTGAGGGTCTTTGGTGAGTTTCTGCAGTGCATCTTGTAAATGGGACACACTGCTGTTCCTGAGCGTCGGTGGGGGATGGAGGGGATGTTTGTGGATGTGGCGATAATCCAGCGGGGGCTGCTTTGTCCATCTCGGGTGTAGTTTGAGCTGCCACCATTCAGGGCAAGTGTGGAGTATTCCCTCACCCTCCTGCCTTGTGCCTTGTCGACAGTGGGATAGGTTTTGTGGGGGAGTCAGGAGGGGAGTTACTCACTGCAGGATTCCCATCCTCTGACCTGCTCTTGTAGCCACTGACATTACGTGGCTTGGTTAGGGTGAAGTGTCCGTGGGAATTTTCCCGTAGTGTCCAGGAACATACAGGTTAGGGGGGATTGGCCATGGGATTTTGTCCCATAGAATCCAGGAATTTGAGGCCAGGTGTGTTAGCTATGAGATATGCAGGATTAATGGGATTGTGTTGTGGGACAATGGATCAGGGTGGGATGCCATTCCCAGGGTCAGTGTGCACTCAATGGGCTGAACGGCCTCCTTCTGTTTGTGGGGATTCTAACAGTCCCTTTAGCAGAATAATGAATGAGCCAAAGGGTCATTGAGACAATACAGGAGGCAGGGTTACAAACCCCATGGTCAGTATGGGGGAGGGGGTGTGTGTTAGGGAAGGGGGTGTCTGGAGAGCACACCTCTGGGAGACTGAAATTGGGAATGTGCATCCCTGGCATTCAGGATCCAGCACAATCCCTCTGATACCCACGATGGGCCGAACATCCTCTCTCTGTGCTGTCAGTGTCAATCCCTCTCATTGTCCTTGTGTTTACCTGCACTCTGCCCGTTTGACTCCTCGACACCTGGATCCGATGGCCATACACCTGAACTTCAACCAGACGTGTCCAGGACACAGCCTGGGACCCGCGATGATCGTTCTCCACAGCAACACTGAATGCGGTCAGGTTCGCAGCCTCTCCACACGACTTACTGAAGGTGTATTTACAAGAGCCTTGGAAATCAAACCTCTTGCCGTCAAAGCTGGTGTAATGGGGGTCACCGGAGGCGAGGCAGGTGCCACGTGCTCTGGGGTAGCAGCCCCGTACCCCGTTCACCAGGCGGCAATCTTCATGGTGCCCACAGCTGAAAGCGGAACAGCTCATGCCAACACTGGCGTTGAGGCAGCTACATTTCTGACTGCAGCTCTCAGTCAGGATGACACTCTCACCTTTGCTGTAGTAACGACCTTGGAAGGAGCAGCCACACTCAGCGGAGGTCACACACACACCTCCGCTCAGCAAGTAACCCGTGTCACACTTGCAGCCCTCCACGCACGGCTCGTTGCAAAACAACAGCGCGTTAGGATCAGTGCAAGTGGCTGGGCAGGCGCTAGTGCAGGTCTCGTAGTGACTGTGTGGTGGACACTGCATCTCTGAAACACAAAATGACACGGTGTAAGGGGAATTACAGTCAGTGATCCAAAAGGGAAATCTTTCCCCACAATGTGCCTCGATGTGAAACCTTTGGAAGCAGCAATTCATTGCTCTGTTCAGTTTCACTGTCTGCTGTTGAACACAGAGACAATCCTTATCCCAATGACCTGTCACTAACCGACAGGGTGGGATGGGCTGTACCGAGCAGAATACCCAGGTTCCATAAGGTTACACTGCTCTATTCTGACCGGTCACTGCTTGGTAAAGCTGTCTTCATCAAATCTCTGACTCTGATCCTGTACTTAGATTCCAGAAAGAGTTCAATCGACAGTTACAGCAAAGATGGTAGAGGGAAAATAAAGCTGACGCTGCAGTGGGTAACATATTGGTTTGTGTTAGTGATTGGCTGGTTAACAGGAAACACAGAGCAGATATCAGTGTCTCTTTTGTACGACTGCAAGATGTTTTCTTTCATTTGTGATTTGGTTTGATGTATCATTTCCAGTGGTGGGAGACTGTGTATTGAGTCAGAAGAGATAGGAGAGGTCTTGAACAAGTACTTATCTTTAGTATTTACGAACGAGAGGGACCGTTTTGTTGAAGAGGAGAGTGTGAAACGGACTGATAAGCTAGAAGAGATACTTGTTAGGAAGGAAGATGTGTTGGACATTTTGAACAACTTGAGGATAGACAAGTCCCCCGGGCCTGACGGGATATATCCTAGGATTATGTGGGAAGCAAGAGAGGAAATTGCAGGACCGTTGGCAATGATCTTCTCGTCTTCACTGGCAACGGGGGTGGTACCAGGGGACTGGAGAGTACCGAATGGTGTGCCCCTGTTCAAAAAAGGGAATAGGGATAACCCCGGGAATTACAGGCCAGTTAGTCTTACTTCTGTGGTCGGCAAAGTAATGGAAAGGGTACTGAGGGATAGGATTTACGAGTATTTGGAAAGACACTGCTTGATTAGGGACAGCAGCACGGATTTGTGAAGGGTAGGTCATGCCTTACAAGTCTTATTGAATTCTTCGAGGAGGTGACCAAGCATGTGGATGAGGGTAGAGCAGTGGATGTAGTGTACATGGATTTTAGTAAGGCATTTGATAAGGTTCTCCATGGTAGGCTTATGCGGAAAGTCAGGAGGCATGGGATAGAGGGAAATTTGGCCAATTGGATAGAAAACTGGCTAACCGGTCGAAGTCAGAGAGTGGTGGTAGATGGTAAATATTCAGCATGGAGCCCAGTTACAAGTGGAGTTCCGCAGGGATCAGTTCTGGGTCCTCTGCTGTTTGTAATTTTTATTAATGACTTAGATGAGGGAGTCGAAGGGTAGGTCAGTAAATTTGCAGATGATACAAAGATAGGTGGAGTCGTGGACAGTGAGGAGGGCTGTTGTCGGCTGCAGAGGGACTTAGATATGATGCAGAGCTGGGCTGAGGAGTGGCAGATGGAGTTCAACCCTGCCAAGTGTGAGGTTGTCCATTTTGGAAGAACAAATAAGAATGCGGAATACAGGGTTAATGGTAGGGTTCTTGGTCAGGTGGAGGAACAGAGGGATCTTGGGGTCTATGTACATAGACCTTTGAAGGTTGCCACTCAGGTGGATAGAGTTTTTAAGAAGGCCTATGGAGTATTATCGTTCATTCGCAGAGGGATTGAAGTCAAGAGTCGTGAGGTGATGTTGCAGCTGTACAGGACTTTGGTTAGGCCACAGTTGGAGTACTGTGTGCAGTTCTGGTTGCCTCACTTTAGGAAAGGTGTGGAAGCTTTGGAGAGGGTGCAGAGAAGATTTACCAGGATGTTGCCTGGAATGGAGAGTAGGTCGTACGAGGATAGGTTGAGAGTTCTCGGCCTTTTCTCGTTGGAACGGCGAAGGATGAGGGGTGACTTGATAGAGGTTTATAAGATGATCAGAGGAATAGATAGAGTAGACAGTCAGAAACTATTTCCCCGGGTACAACAGAGTGTTACAAGGGGACATAAATTTAAGGTGAAGGGTGGAAGGTATAGGGGAGATGTCAGGGGTGGGTTCTTTACCCAGAGAGTGGTGGGGGCATGGAATGCGCTGCCCGTGGGAGTGATAGAGTCAGAATCATTGGCGACCTTTAAGCGGCATTTGGATAGGTACATGGATGGGTGCTTAATCTAGGATACAAGTTCGGCACAACATCGTGGGCCGAAGGGCCTGTTCTGTGCTGTATTGTTCTATGTTCTATTTCCCATGTACCTCATTCACAACTGAATGTTGTTAATGTACCAGCCACAACCACTTCCAATGGCAGCTCATTCCAAGTGCGTACCACACTCTGTGTGAAAAAGTTACCCCTCAGGTTCCTTTTTATCCACCACCCCCACCACCCCCACCCCCAAATCAGAAACTGACAACCTCTCGTCCTTGATTCCCCTACCCTGGGAAAGAAAAACTGAGTGCATTCACCCTCTCAGTGCCAATCATGATCTTATACCCTTCTACAAGATCACCCAGTCAGTCTCCCACACTCAAGTGAAAAGATTACCATTTACCACTGACTTATATAACCTAACACTGTGGGTAAATTACCATGGCCAATTCACCTGACCTGCACATCCCTGGGCAGTATGGGACAATTTCCCATGGCCAATCCACCCGAACCTGCACATCACTGGGCACTATGGGACAATGTCCCATGGCCAATCCACCCGAACCTGCACATCACTGGGCACTAATGGACAATTTCCCATGGCCAATGCACCCTAACCTGCACATCCCTGGGCACTATGGGACAATGTCCCATAGCCAATCCACCCTAACCTGCACATCACTGGGCAGTATGGGACAATTTCCCATGGCCAACCCACTGTGACCTGCACATCCCAGGACACGATGGGACAATTTCCCATGGCCAATCCACCCTAACCTCCACATCCCTGGGCACTATGGGACAATTTCCCATGGCCAATCCACCCTAACCTGCACATCCCTGAGCACAATGGGACAATTTCCCGTGGACAATCCACCCTAATCTGCACATCCCTGGGCACTATGGGACAATTTCCCATGGCCAATCCACCCTAACCTGCACATCCCTGGGCACTATGGGACAATTTCCCATGGTAAAAACAATGACTGCAGATGCTGAAAACCAAATACTGGATTGGTGGTGCTGGAAGAGCACAGCAGTTCAGGCAGCATCCAACGAGCAGCGAAATCGACGTTTCGGGCAAAAGCCCTTCATATGGGACAATTTCCCATGGCCAACCCACTGTAAGCTGCACATCCCTGGACACGATGGGACAATTTCCCATGGTCAATCCACCCTAACCTCCACATCCATGGACACCATGGGAAAATCTCCCACAGCCAATCCACCCGATACTGCACATTACTGGGAACTATGGGACAATTTCCCATGGTCAATCCACCCTAACCTACACAGGCCTGGGCACTATGGGACAATTTCCCATGGCCAATTCACCCTAACCTGCACATCCCTGGACACTATGGGACAATTTTCCATGGCCAATCCACCCTAACCTGCACATCCCTGGGCAATATAAGACAATTTTCCATGGCCAATCCACCCTAACCTGCACATCCCTGAGCACAATGGGACAATTTCCCGTGGACAATCCACCCTAATCTGCACATCCCTGGGCACTATGGGACAATTTCCCATGGCCAATCCACCATAACCTGCACATCCCTGGACACTATGGGACAATGTCCCATAGCCAATCCACCCTAACCTGCACATCACTGGGCAGTATGGGACAATTCGCCATGACCAATCCACCCTACCCTGCACTTCACTGGGCACTATGGGACATTTCCAATGGCCAACCTACCGTCACCTGCACATCCCGAGACACTATGGGACAATTTCCCGTGGCCAATCCACCCTAACCTCCACATCCCTGGGCACTATGGGACAATTTCCCACGGCCAATCCACCCTAATCTGCACATCCCTGGACACTATGGGACAATTTTCCATGGCCAATCCACCCTAATTTGCACATCCCTGTACACTATGGGACAATTTCCCATGACCAATCCACCCTAATCTGCACACCCCTAGACACTATGGGACAATTTCCCATGACCAATCCACCCTAACCTGCACATCCCTGGGCACTATGGGACAATTTCCCATGGCCAATTGACCCTAACCTGTACATCAAGGAAAAGCCCCTGTGTGTCCTAGATAAATATGTACCTGTCAGGCAGGAGGAAGATAGAAAACACGGGAGCCGTGATTTACTAAGGAAGTGGAATCCCGGGTCAAGAAGAAAAATGTGATTTATGTTTGGACAAAATGTGAAAGCTCAGTGAGGGCGCTTGAGGGTTACATGGAAGTCAGGAAAGCCCTAAAAGGAGAGTTCAGAAGAGCCAGTAGGAGACATGAGAAGTTGTTGGTGGATAGGACCAGGGTTAACCCTAAGGCTTTCCATAGGTATGTCAGGAATAAAAGAATGACGAGAGTTAAATTAGGGCCAATCAAGGATAATAGTGGCAAGTTGTGTGTGGGCTCAGAGGAGATTGGGGAAGCGCTAAATAAAGATTTTTTGACAGTGTTCCCTATAGAAAATGAAAATGTTGGTGACGAAGATACAGAGCTACTTGCATCTAGACTCAAAGAGATTGAGGTTCACAAGGAAGAGGTATTAGAAATACTGCAGAGTGTGAAAATACACAAGTCCCCTGGGCCGAATGGGATCTATCCTAGGATCCTCTGGGAAGCAAGGGAAGAGATTGCCGAGCCTTTGGCATTGATCTTCAAATCATCATTGTCTACAGGAATAGTGCCTGAGGACTGGAGGATAGCAAATGTGGTTCCCTTGTTCAAAAAGGGCAGTAGAGACAACCCTGTAATTACAGACCAGTGAGTCTCACTTCAGTTCTTGGTAAAGTGTTGGAAAAGGTTATAAGAGATTGGATTTATCACCATCTAGAAAATAAAAATCTGATCAGGGACAATCAGCATAGTTTTGTGAAGGGTAGGTCCTGCCTAATGAATCTTATTGAGTTTTTTGACAAAGTGACCAATGAGAGTAAACGGGTTGATGTGGTGTATATGGATTTCAGCAAGGTGTTCGATAAGGTTCCCCACAGTAAGCTATTATACAAAATGCGGAGGAATGGGATTGTGGGAGTAAAACCAGTTTGGATCAGTAATTGGCTTGCTGAAAGAAAACAGAGGGCTGTAGTTGATGGAACATGCTCACCTTGGTGTCCAATTACTCACGGCGTACCGCAAGGCTTGGTGTTGTGTCCACTACTGTCCGTCATTTTTATAAATGCCCTGGATGAGGGCTTAGAAGGGTGTGTTAGTAAATTTGCGAATGTCACAAAGGTCGGTGGAGTTGTGGATAGTGATGACGGATGTAGTAGGTTGCAGAGAGACATAGATAGGATGCAGAGCTGGGCTGGGAGCTGGCAAATGGGGTTTAATGTGGACAAGTGTGAGGTGATTCACTTTGGACAGAGTAATCAGAATGCAAAGTACTGGGCTAATGAAATGTTTCGTCAGAGTGTAGATGAGCAGAGAAGTACACAGATCCCTGAAAGTTGCCACCCAGATTGACAGGTTTGTTAAGAAAGCATTCAGTGTTTTGGCCTTTATTAATAGAGGGATTGAGTTCCGGAACCAGGAGGTTATGCTGCAACTGTACAAAGCTCTGGTACGGCTACACCTGGAGTATTGTGTACAGTTCTGGTCACCGCATTATAAGAAGGATGTGGAAGCTTTGGAGAGGGTGCGGAGGAGATTTACGAGGATGTTGCCTGGTGTGGAAGGAATGTCTTATGAGGAAAGGCTGAGGGCCTTGAGGCTGTTCTCGTTAGAGAGAAGAAGGTTAAGAAGTGACTTAATAGAGACACACAAGATAATCAGAGGGTTAGATAGGGTGGACAGGGAGATCCTTTTTTCCACGTATGGGGACGGCAAACACGAGGGGACACAACTTTAAAGTGAGGGGAGATAGGTATAAGACAGATGTCGGAGAGAGCTTCTTTACTCAGAGAGTAGTAAGGATATGGAATGCTTTGCCTGCAACGGTGGTAGATTCGCCAAGTTTAAGTCATTGGACAGGCAAATGGAAGAATTGGGATGGCAAACTCGAGGGGGTCCATCCGTCCTAACCTACACATCCCTGGGCACTATACACCTCCTCCCTCACCTCTATCCAAGGCCCTAAAGGAGCCTTCCACATCCATCAAAGTTTCACCTGCACATCCACCAATATCATTTACTGTATCCGTTGCTCCCGATGTGGTCTCCTCTACATTGGGGAGACTGGGTGCCTCCTAGCAGAGCGCTTTAGGGAACATCTCCAAGACACCCGCACCAATCAACCACACCACCCCGTGGCCCAACATTTCAACTCCCCCTCCCACTCTGCCGAGGACATGGAGGTCCTGGGCCTCCTTCACCGCCGCTCCCTCACCACCAGACACCTGGAGGAAGAACGCCTCATCTTCCGCCTCGGAACACTTCAACCCCAGGGCATCAATGTGGACTTCAACAGCTTCCTCATTTCCCCTTCCCCCACCTCATCCTAGTTTCAAACTTCCAGCTCACTTACTGTCTCCTTGACTTGTCCGACCTGCCTATCTTCTTTTCCACCTATCCACTCCACCCTCTTCTCTATGACCTATCACCTTCATCCCCTCCCCCACTCACCCATTGTACTCTATGCTACTCTCTCCCCGCCCCCACCCTCCTCTAGCTTATCTCTCCACGCTTCAGGCTCACTGCCTTTATTCCTGATGAAGGGCTTTTGCCCGAAACGTTGATTTCGCTGCTCGTTGGATGCTGCCTGAACTGCTGTGCTCTTCCAGCACCACTAATCCAGTATTTGATTTTCAGCATCTGCAGTCATTGTTTTTACTATGTGACAATTTCCCATGGCCAATCCACACTAACCTACACATCCCTGGACACTATGGCCAGTCCACACTGACCTACACATCCCTGTGCACTATGGGACAATTACCCATGGCCAGTCCACACTGACCTACACGTCCCTGGGGCATTATGTGACAATTTCCCATGGCCAATCCACACTGACCTACACATCCCTGGACACTATGGGACAATTACCCATGGCCAACCCACCCTAACCTGCACATCCCTGGGCACTATGGGACAATTACCCATGGCCAGTCCACACTGACCTACACGTCCCTGGGGCATTATGTGACAATTTCCCATGGCCAATCCACACTGACCTACACATCCCTGTGCACTATGGGACAATTTCCCATGGCCAATCCACCCTAACCTACACATCTCTGGGCACTATGGGACAATTTCCCACGGCCAATTTACCTGACCTGCACATCCCTGTGCACTATGGGACAAAAACCTATGGCCAATCCACCCTAATCTACACATCCCTGGGCACGATGGCACAATTTCCCTCGGACAATCCACCCTAACCTGCACATGCCTGGGCACTATGGGACAATTTCCCACAGCCAATGCACCTGACCTACACATCCCTGTGCACTATGGGACAATTTCCCACGGCCAATGCACCCTAACCTCCCACACCCCTGGGCAGTATGAGACAACTTCCCACAGCCAATCCACTCTAACCTGCACATCTCTGGGCACTATCTGACAATTTCCTATGGCCAATCCACCCTGACCTGCACATCCCTGGGCACTATGCGACAATTTCCCATGGCCAATCCTCCCTAACCTGCACATCCCTGGGCACTCTGGGACAATTTCCCATGGCCAATCCACCCTAACCTGCACATCCCTGTGCACTATGGGACAATTTCCCCATGGCCAATCCACGCTAAACTGTACACCCCTGGTCACTGTGGGACAATTTCCCATGGTCAATCCCTGGGACATTATGACACAATTTCCCATGGTCAATCCCTGGGACATTATGAGACAATTTCCCATGGTCAATTCACCGTAACCTGCACATCCCTGGGACATTTTGGGACAATTTCCCATGGCCAGTCCACCCTAACCTGCGCATCCCTGCGCACTAAGGGACAATTTCCCATGGCCAATCCACCCTAACCTGCACATCTTTGGACTGTGGGAAGAAACCGGAGCACCCGGAGGAATCCCACGTAAACGCGGGGAGATTGTGCAAACTGCTCGCAGACAGTCCCCCGGGGGTGGGATCGAACCGGGGTGCCTGGCGCTGTGGGGGTAGCAGTACTAACCAATGAGACACATTGCTGCCCCGATTTCTGTAACGGACTGGGCTGTGCACACACTCTCAGGGAGCAGAGTCCCTGAATATGTTTAAGGCAGAGGGGGTTAGATTCATGCTAAACCCAGTGCTGAAAGGTTATCAGGGAGTGGGCTAGCAGGAAGGTGGAGCAATCAGATCAGCTGTGAGCTGCCTCCTTGATGACGGGCTGAGTGGCCACCTCCTCCCATGTCCCCATGGAAACGGCCAAAGGCAGTGACCACGAGCTCGGAGTGACCGTGATTTGTCGCAGGGGCCAGTGGCTCCCAAAGACAACTTTGGTCCTTACCGCAGCCAGTGACATTTCTCCAATCTCCGGTCATCATTCCCCGTCTCTGACACTCTGCTGCGTACGATCCAATCGCCTGACACAGCAGCTCCCTGCTCACTCCCACGGCGCACAGATCAAAGATGCAGTTTTCCTGGGAAGTCAGCGGGCTCAGTTCCGAATGGCACTGCTGGAATGGCCCACTGACCTTACTCAGAACACCACAGTAACTTTCGGAGCTCAACAGGCGGCGGACAGAGTCACTGCACAGAATCACCGAGCCCGGATCGTCCGAGCACACAGCCTCGGGATCGGAGATTTTCCAGCTGTTCCCGAACACTGCTGCTGTAGACAGCGCCGTGCCGTTGGGAGACACAAAATCGTCTGCCGGCTCTCCGTTGAAGTTTCCACACAGTCCGCACAGTGAGCCCGAATACAGACTGGGGACCATCACCTCCGCGTAATGGCTCAAGTCGTAGGACACTCGGAGCCCAAACACCGTCTCCAGCACCGCCGCTGATCCGCTCTGGAAAAGACGGACTTTCCCCGATTCTAAACTCACTGGCAAATTGACACTCTCTCCGTTTACCTGGCAACAGAGAAACAGAAGCTGGACTTGGGACAGAAATAGGGGGGAACACAGCAACAAATCACTGTCCCCTCCCCCCAATATCCCTCCCTCAGGAACAGGAGAAATGGCTCTCGGATTCTCCCGGAATTCTGCTCTTCCTGGAACACCTCCACCAGGGACCCATTTCCCCAAACCGCATTGACCCCCTCCCGATTCATCAGGGAAAATCAGGACCGCTCTTTCATCAAAACCTTCACTGTCGCTGTCAGGAATGTGCCTCAATGTGTGCTTTATGTTCATTCATTCACTGGATGTGGGGCTCACTGGCTGGGCCCAGTATTTATTGCCCCGTCCTTAGTTGCCCCCCTTGAGAAGGTGGGGGTGAGCTGCCTTCTTGACCCGCTGCAGTCCCTGTGCTGTAGGGTAGACCCACAATATCCCTGAGGGAGGGAATCCCAGGATTCTGACCCTGGAAGGAATGGCTGATATATTTCCAAGTCGGGACAGTGAGGGACTCGGAGGGGAATTTGCAGGGGGTGGTGTTCCCATGTACCTGCTGCCCCTTGTCCTTCTAGATGGAAGTGGCCTTGGGCTTGGAAAATGCTGTCTGAGGGTCTTTGGTGAGTTTCTGCAGGGCATCTTGTAAATGGGACACACTGCTGTTCCTGAGCGTCGGTGGGGGATGGAGGGGATGTTTGTGGATGTGGCGATAATCCAGCGGGGGCTGCTTTGTCCATCTCGAGTGTAGTTTGAGCTGCCACCATTCAGGGCAAGTGTGGAGTATTCCCTCACCCTCCTGCCTTGTGCCGTGTCGACAGTGGGATAGGTTTTGGGGGGGAGTCAGGAGGGGAGTTACTCACTGCAGGATTCCCATCCTCTGACCTGCTCTTGTAGCCACTGACGTTATGTGGCTTGGTTAGGGTGAAGTGTCTGTGGAAAGTGTCCCATAGTGCCCAGGAACATGCAGGTTATGGTGAAATGACCATGGGAAATTGTCCCGTAGTGTCCAGGGATGTGGAGGTTAGGGTGGGTTGGCCATGGGAAATTGTCCCATAGTGCCCAGGGACCTGCCAGTTAGGGTGGATAGGCCATGGGAAATTGTCCCGTAGTGTCCAGGGATGTGCAGATTATGGTGGATTGGCCATGGGAAATTGTCCCATCTTGTCCAGTGATTTGAGGCCTGGTGTGTTAGCAATGAGAGATGCAGGGTTATTGGGATTGTGTTGTGGGACAAAGGATCAGGGTGGGATGCCCTTCCCAGCGTCAGTGTGCACTCAATGGGCTGAACGGCCTCCTTCTGTTTGTGGGGATTCGAACAGATCCTTTAGCAGAATAATGAATGAGCCAGAGGGTCATTGAGACAATACAGGAGGCAGGGTTACAAACCCCATGGTCAGTATGGGGGAGGGGGTGTGTGTTAGGGAAGGGGGTGTCTGGAGAGCACACCTCTGGGAGACTGAAATTGGGAATGTGCTTCCCTGGAGTTCAGGATCCAGCACAATCGCTCTGATACCCACGATGGGCCGAACATCCTCTCTGTGCTGTCAGTGTCAATCCCTCTCAATGTCCTGGGTGGAAGGTTTGCTCCAGTGGTTCAGGAGGGTTTAAATTAGTATGGCAGGGGGTTGGGAACCTGAGCTATATACCGGGGGTGAGAGTTGACGGAGATGAGGCAATAGTAAGAGATAGCGCAGCCAGTGGGAAGGAATTTCCTGGGAAAGAATCAAGGGATCGGTTAAAGTGCATTTGCTTTAATGTAAGGAATATCAGGAATAAAAGTGATGAGCTTAGAGCATGGATCAGTACCTGGTGCTATGATGTTGTGGCCATAATAGAGACATTGGTTTCTCAGGGGCAGGAATGGTTGCTGGATGTTCCAGGGTTTAGAGCATTCAAAAAGAATAGGAAGGGCGGGGGGGAAAGAGGAGGGGGTGTAGCCCTGCTAATCAAACAGGGTATCACAGCTACAGAAGTTACCATTGTCGAGGAGGGTCTGCCTACCGAGTCAGTATGGGTGGAAATTAGGAACAATAAGGGAGCAGTCACCTCTTTAGGGGTTTACTACAGGCCCCCCAATAGCAACAGGAAGATTGAAGAAAGTATAGGTCGGCAGATTTTGGAAAGGAGTGGACGTAGTAGGGTTGTTGTAATGGGTGACTTTAACTTTCCCAATATTGATTGGAACCTCCTTCGAGCAGATGGTTTGGAAGGAACTGTTTTTGTAAGGTGTGTTCAGGAGGGTTTCCTAACTCAGTACGTTGACAGGTCGACGAGGGGAGAGGCCATTTTGGATTTGGTGCGCCGCAATGAGCCGGGGCAGGTGTCAGATCTTCTGGTGGGAGAGCATTTTGGTGATAGTGACCACAGCTGCCTCACATTCTACATAGCTATGGAGAAGGAGAGAAGCATGCACAATGGAAGGATATTTAATTGGGGAAAAGGAAACTATGATATTATCAGACGTGAGTTGGGAAGCATAGACTGGGAGCAATTGTTCCATGGAAAGGGCACTATAGACATGTGGAGACTGTTTAAGGAGCAATTGTTGTGAGTGATGCATAAATATGTCCATCTGAGACAGGCTAGAAGGGGTAAGATAAAGGAACCTTGGATGACGAGAGCGGTGGAGCTTCTTGTCAAAAGGAAGAAGGTAGCTTACGTCAGGTGGAGGAAGCTAGGGTCAAGCTCAGCTCTAGAGGATTCCAGGTAGGTGAAGAAGGAGCTCAAAAATGGTCTCAGGAGAGCCAGGAGTGGGCACGAGAAAGGCTTGGCAGGAAGGATTAGGGAGAACACAAAGGCATTTTACACGTATGTGAGGAATAAGAGAATGGTCAAAGAAAGAGTAGGGCCGATCAGGTATAGCATAGGGAACATGTGTATGGAGTCTGAGGAGGTAGGGGAAGCCCTAAATGAGTTGTTTGCTTCTGTCTTTACTAAAGAAAAGGACCTTGTCGTAAATGGAATCATTGAGGAGCAGGTGTGCATGCTGGAATGGATAGAGATAGAGGAAGCTAATGTGCTGAAAATGTTGACAAACATTAAGATTGACAAGTCACCAAGCCTGAACCAGATTTGTTCTCCGGTGCTTTGGGAAGTGAGAAATGTGATTGCTTTGCCACTTGCAAAGATCTTTGCATCCTCTCTCTCCACTGGATTCGTACCTGAGGACTGGAGGGAGGCAAATGTAATTCCTCTCTTCAAAAAAGGAAATATGGAAATCCCTGGCAATTACAGATCATTCAATCACACGTCTGTCGTCTGCAAGGTGTTGGAAGAATCCTGAGGGATAGGACTTATGACCATCTGGAAGAGCATGGCTTGATTAAAGACAGTCAGCATGGCTTTGTGAGGGGCAGGTCAGGCCTCACAAATCTTATTGAGTTCTTCAATGATGTTACTCGACAAGTTGATCATGGTCGAGCTGTGGATGCAGTGTATATGGACTTCAGCAAGGCATTTGATAAGGTTCCCCATGGTAGGCTAGTTCAGAAGGTCAGGAGGAGTGGGATACAGGGAAATTTAGCTGTCTGGATACAGAATTGGCTGGTTGGTTTTGGAAGGAAGGTTTTCTGCCTGGAAGTCAGTGGTGAGTGGTGTTCCACAGGGCTCTGTTCTTGGTCCTTGACTCTTTGTAATTTTTATTAATGACTTGGATCAGGGGATTGAAGGATGGGTCAGTAGGTTTGAAGACGACACAAAGGTTGGAGGTGTCGTTGACAGAATAGAGGACTGTTGTAGGCTGCAGTGTGACATTGACAGGATGCAGAGATGGGCTGAGATGTGGCGGATGGAGTTCAACCTGGATAAATGCATTTTGGACGGTCGAACTTGAAAGCTGAGTACAGGATTAAGGATAGGTTTCTTGGCAGTGTGGAGGAACAGAGGGATCTTGGTGTGCAGGGACATAGATCCCTTAAAGTGGCAACACAAGTGGACAGGTTTGTTCAGAAAGCATATGGTGTTTTGGCTTTTATTAACGGGGGGATTGAGTTTAAGAGCCGTGAGATCTTGTTGCAGCTCTATAAAACTTTGGTTAGACCGCACTTGGAATACCGTGTCCAGTTCTGTCGCCCTATTATAGGAAAGATGTGGATGCTTTGGAGAAGGTTCAGAGGAGGTTTACCAGAATGCTGTCTGGAATGGAGGGCTTGTCTTACGAAGAGAGGTTGACTGAGCTTTTTTCATTAGTAAAAAGAAGAAAGAGAGGGGACCTAATTGAGGTGTACAAGATAATGAGAGGCATAGATAGAGTTGATAGCCAGAGACTTTTTCCCAGGGCAGAAATTGTTAACACGGGGGGTCATAGTTTTAAGCTGGTTGGAGGGAAATGTAAAGGGAATGTCAGAGGTGGGTTTTTTACGCAGAGAGTTGTGAGAGCATGGAATGAGTTGCCAGCAGCGGTTGTGGAAGCGCGGTCATTGGGGATAGTTAAGAGACTGCTGGACATGCGTATGGTCACAGAACTTTGAGGGTTTACCTGACATGAGGATCAATGCTCGGACAACATCATGGGCTGAAGGGCCTGTTCTGTGCTGTACTGTTCTACGTTCTATGCTCCATTTTCTATGTCTATGTCCTTGTGTTTACCTGCACTCTGCCCGTTTGACTCCTCGACACCTGGATCCGATGGCCATACACCTGAACTTCAACCAGACGTGTCCAGGACACAGCCTGGGACCCGCGATGATCATTCTCCACAGCAACACTGAATGCGGTCAGGTTCGCAGCCTCTCCACACGACTTACTGAAGGTGTATTTACAAGAGCCTTGGAAATCAAACCTCTTGCCGTCAAAGCTGGTGTAATGGGGGTCACCGGAGGCGAGGCAGGTGCCACGTGCTCTGGGGTAGCAGCCCCGTACCCCGTTCACCAGGCGGCAATCTTCATGGTGCCCACAGCTGAAAGCGGAACAGCTCATGCCAACACTGGCGTTGAGGCAGCTACATTTCTGACTGCAGCTCTCAGTCAGGATGACACTCTCACCTTTGCTGTAGTAACGACCTTGGAAGGAGCAGCCACACTCAGCGGAGGTCACACACACACCTCCGCTCAGCAAGTAACCCATGTCACACTTGCAGCCCTCCACGCACGGCTCGTTGCAAAACAACAGCGCGTTAGGATCAGTGCAAGTGGCTGGGCAGGCGCTAGTGCAGGTCTCGTAGTGACTGTGTGGTGGACACTGCATCTCTGAAACACAAAATGACACGGTGTAAGGGGAATTACAGTCAGTGATCCAAAAGGGAAATCTTTCCCCACAATGTGCCTCGATGTGAAACCTTTGGAAGCAGCAATTCATTGCTCTGTTCAGTTTCACTGTCTGCTGTTGAACACAGAGACAATCCTTATCCCAATGACCTGTCACTAACCAACAGGGTGGGATGGGCTGTACCGAGCAGAATACTCAGGTTCCATAAGGTTACACTGCTCTATTCTGACCGGTCACTGCTTGGTAAAGCTGTCTTCATCAAATCTCTGACTCTGATCCTGTACTTTAATTCCAGAAAGAGTTCAATCGACAGTTACAGCAAAGATGGTAGAGGGAAAATAAAGCTGATGCTGCAGTGGGTAACATATTGGTTTGTGTTAGTGATTGGCTGGTTAACAGGAAACACAGAGCAGATATCAGTGTCTCTTTTGTACGACTGCAAGATGTTTTCTTTCATTTGTGATTTGATTTGATGTATCATTTCCCATGTACCTCATTCACCATTGAATGTTGTTAATGTACCAGCCACAACCACTTCCAATGGCAGCTCATTCCATGTGCGTACCACCCTCTGTGTGAAAAAGGTACCCCTCAGGTTCTCTTTTATCCTCCCCTCCATCAGAAACTGACACACTCTCGTCCTTGATTCCCCGACCCTGGAAAAAAAACTGAGCACATTCACCCTCTCAGTGCCAATCATGATCTTATACACTTCTACAAGATCACCCAGTCAGTCTCCCACACTCAAGTGAAAAGAATCCCATTTTCCTCTGACTTGTGTAACCTAACACTGTGGGTAAATTAGCATGGCCAATCCTCCCTCACCTGCACATCCCTGGACACTATGGGACAATTTTCCATGGCCAATCCTCCCTAACCTGCACATCCCTGGGCACTATGGGACAATTTCCCACGGCCAATCCACCCTAACCTCCACACCCCTGGGCAGTATGAGACAACTTCCCACCGCCAATCCACCCGAACCTACACATCCCTGGGCACTATGGCACAATTTCCCACGGTCAATCCACCCTAACCTGCACATCCCAGAGCACTATGGGACAATTTCCCATGGCCAACCCACCCTAACCTGCACTTCACTGGGCACTATGGGACAATTTCCCATGGCCGACCCACCCTAACCTGCACATCCCTGGACACTATGGGACAATTTCCCACGGCCAATCCACCTGGGCACTATGGGACAATTTACCACGGCCAATTCACCTGACCTGCACATCCCTGTGCACTATGGGACAATTTCCCATGGCCAATCCACCCTAACCTACACATCTCTGGGCACTATGGGACAATTTCCCACGGCCAATTTACCTGACCTGCACATCCCTGTGCACTATGGGACAAAAACCTATGGCCAATCCACCCTAACCTACACATCTCTGGGCACTATGGGACAATTTCCCACGGCCAATTTACCTGACCTGCACATCCCTGTGCACTATGGGACAAAAACCGATGGCCAATCCACCCTAACCTACACATACCTGGGCACGATGGCACAATTTCCCTCGGACAATCCACCCTAACCTGCACATGCCTGGGCACTATGGGACAATTTCCCACAGCCAATGCACCTGACCTGCACATCCCTGTGCACTATGGGACAATTTCCCACGGCCAAAGAACCCTAACCTCCACACCCCTGGGCAGTATGAGACAACTTCCCACAGCCAATCCACCCTAACCTGCACATCCCTGGGCACTATGGGACAATTTCCCATGGCCAATCCACCCTAACCTGCACATCCCTGGGCACTATGTGACAATTTCCCATGGCCAATCCTCCCTAACCTGCACATCCCTGGGCACTATGCGACAATTTCCCATGGCCAATCCTCCCTAACCTGCACATCCCTGGGCACTATGCGACAATTTCCCATGGCCAACCCGCCCTAACCTGCACATCCCTGTGCACTATGGGACAATTTCCCATGGCCAATCCTCCCTAACCTGCACATCCCTGTGCACTATGGGACAATTTCCCCATGGCCAATCCTCCCTAACCTGCACATCCCTGGGCACTATCTGACAATTTCCCATTGCCAATCCTCCCTAACCTGCAAATCCCTGGTCACTCTGGGACAATTTCCTATGGCCAATCCACCCTAACCTGCACATCCCTGTGCACTATGCGATAATTTCCCACGGCCAATCCACCCTAACCTGCACATCCCTGTGCACTATGGGACAATTTCCCCATGGCCAATCCACGCTAAACTGTACACCCCTGGTCACTGTGGGACAATTTCCCATGGTCAATCCCTGGGACATTATGAGACAATTTCCCATGGTCAATCCCTGGGACATTATGAGACAATTTCCCATGGTCAATTCACCCTAACCTGCACATCCCTGGGACATTTTGGGACAATTTCCCATGGCCAACCCACCCTAACCTGTACATCCCTGGGCACTATGGGACAATTTACCATGGCCAATCCACCCTAACCTGCACATCTTTGGACTGTGGGAAGAAACCGGAGCACCCGGAGGAATCCCACGTAAACGCGGGGAGATTGTGCAAACTGCTCGCAGACAGTCCCCCGGGGGTGGGATCGAACCGGGGTGCCTGGCGCTGTGGGGGTAGCAGTACTAACCACTGAGACACATTGCTGCCCCGATTTCTGTAACGGACTGGGCTGTGCACACACTCTCAGGGAGCAGAGTCCCTGAATATGTTTAAGGCAGAGGGGGTTAGATTCATGCTAAACCCAGTGCTGAAAGGTTATCAGGGAGTGGGCTAGCAGGAAGGTGGAGCAATCAGATCAGCTGTGAGCTGCCTCCTTGATGACGGGCTGAGTGGCCACCTCCTCCCATGTCCCCATGGAAACGGCCAAAGGCAGTGACCACGAGCTCGGAGTGACCGTGATTTGTCGCAGGGGCCAGTGGCTCCCAAAGACAACTTTGGTCCTTACCGCAGCCAGTGACATTTCTCCAATCTCCGGTCATCATTCCCCGTCTCTGACACTCTGCTGCGTACGATCCAATCGCCTGACACAGCAGCTCCCTGCTCACTCCCACGGCGCACAGATCAAAGATGCAGTTTTCCTGGGAAGTCAGCGGGCTCAGTTCCGAATGGCACTGCTGGAATGGCCCACTGACCTTACTCAGAACACCACAGTAACTTTCGGAGCTCAACAGGCGGCGGACAGAGTCACTGCACAGAATCACCGAGCCCGGATCGTCCGAGCACACAGCCTCGGGATCGGAGATTTTCCAGCTGTTCCCGAACACTGCTGCTGTAGACAGCGCCGTGCCGTTGGGAGACACAAAATCGTCTGCCGGCTCTCCGTTGAAGTTTCCACACAGTCCGCACAGTGAGCCCGAATACAGACTGGGGACCATCACCTCCGCATAATGGCTCCAGTCGTAGGACACTCGGAGCCCAAACACCGTCTCCAGCACCGCCGCTGATCCGCTCTGGAAAAGACGGACTTTCCCCGATTCTAAACTCACTGGCAAATTGACACTCTCTCCGTTTACCTGGCAACACAGAAACAGAAGCTGGACTTGGGACAGAAATAGGGGGGAACACAGCAACAAATCACTGTCCCCTCCCCCCAATATCCCTCCCTCAGGAACAGGAGAAATGGCTCTCGGATTCTCCCGGAATTCTGCTCTTCCTGGAACACCTCCACCAGGGACCCATTTCCCCAAACCGCATTGACCCCCTCCCGATTCATCAGGGAAAATCAGGACCGGTCTTTCATCAAAACCTTCACTGTCGCTGTCAGGAATGTGCCTCAATGTGTGCTTTATGTTCATTCATTCACTGGATGTGGGGCTCACTGGCTGGGCCCAGTATTTATTGCCCCGCCCTTAGTTGCCCCCCTAGAGAAGGTGGGGGTGAGCTGCCTTCTTGACCCGCTGCAGTCCATGTGCTGTTGGGTAGACCCACAATATCCCTGAGCGAGGGAATCCCAGGATTCTGACCCTAGAAGGAATGGCTGATATATTTCCAAGTCGGGACAGTGAGGGGCTCGGAGGGGAACTTGCAGGGGGTGGTGTTCCCATGTACCTGCTGCCCCTTGTCCTTCTAGATGGAAGTGGCCTTGGGCTTGGAAAATGCTGTCTGAGGGTCTTTGGTGAGTTTCTGCAGTGCATCTTCTAAATGGGACACACTGCTGTTCCTGAGCGTCGGTGGGGGATGGAGGGGATGTTTGTGGATGTGGCGATAATCCAGCGGGGGCTGCTTTGTCCATCTCGGGTGTAGTTTGAGCTGCCACCATTCAGGGCAAGTGTGGAGTATTCCCTCACCCTCCTGCCTTGTGCCTTGTCGACAGTGGGATAGGTTTTGGGGGGGAGTCAGGAGGGGAGTTACTCACTGCAGGATTCCCATCCTCTGAGCTGCCCTTGTAGCCACTGACGTTATGTGGCTTGGTTAGGGTGAAGTGTCCGTGGGAAATTGTCCCGTAGTGCCCAGGAACATGCAGGTTAGGGGGGATTCGCCATGGGAAATTTTCCAATAGTTTCCAGTGATTTGAGGCCAGGTGTGTTTACCATGAGAGATGCAGGATTATTGTGATTGTGTTGTGGAACAATGGATCAGGGTGGGATGCCCTTCCCAGGGTCAGTGTGTACTCAATGGGCTGAACGGCCTCTTTCTGTCTGTGGGGATTCTAACAGCCCCTTGAGCAGAATAATGAATGAGCCAAAGGGTCATTGAGACAATACAGGAGGCAGGGTTACAAACCCCATGGTCAGTATGGGGGAGGGGGTGTGTGTTAGGGAAGGGGGTGTCTGGAGAGCACACCTCGGGGAGACTGAAATTGGGAATGTGCTTCCCTGGAGTTCAGGATCCAGCACAATCCCTCTGATACCCACGATGGGCCGAACATCCTCTCTCTGTGCTGTCAGTGTCAGTCCCTCTCATTGTCCTTGTGTTTACCTGCACTCTGCCCGTTTGACTCCTCGACACCTGGATCCGATGGCCATACACCTGAACTTCAACCAGACGTGTCCAGGACACAGCCTGGGACCCGCGATGATCGTTCTCCACAGCAACACTGAATGCGGTCAGGTTCGCAGCCTCTCCACACGACTTACTGAAGGTGTATTTACAAGAGCCTTGGAAATCAAACCTCTTGCCGTCAAAGCTGGTGTAATGGGGGTCACCGGAGGCGAGGCAGGTGCCACGTGCTCTGGGGTAGCAGCCCCGTACCCCGTTCACCAGGCGGCAATCTTCATGGTGCCCACAGCTGAAAGCGGAACAGCTCATGCCAACACTGGCGTTGAGGCAGCTACATTTCTGACTGCAGCTCTCAGTCAGGATGACACTCTCACCTTTGCTGTAGTAACGACCTTGGAAGGAGCAGCCACACTCAGCGGAGGTCACACACACACCTCCGCTCAGCAAGTAACCCGTGTCACACTTGCAGCCCTCCACGCACGGCTCGTTGCAAAACAACAGCGCGTTAGGATCAGTGCAAGTGGCTGGGCAGGCGCTAGTGCAGGTCTCGTAGTGACTGTGTGGTGGACACTGCATCTCTGAAACACAAAATGACACGGTGTAAGGGGAATTACAGTCAGTGATCCAAAAGGGAAATCTTTCCCCACAATGTGCCTCGATGTGAAACCTTTGGAAGCAGCAATTTATTGCTCTGTTCAGTTTCACTGTCTGCTGTTGAACACAGAGACAATCCTTATCCCAATGACCTGTCACTAACCGACAGGGTGGGATGGGCTGTACCGAGCAGAATACTCAGGTTCCATAAGGTTACACTGCTCTATTCTGACCGGTCACTGCTTGGTAAAGCTGTCTTCAGCAAATCTCTGACTCTGATCCTGTACTTTAATTCCAGAAAGAGTTCAATCGACAGTAACAGCAAAGATGGTTGAGGGAAAATAAAGCTGACGCTGCAGTGGGTAACATTGGTTTGTGTTAGTGATTGGCTGGTTAACAGGAAACACAGAGCAGATATCAGTGGCTCTTTTGTACGACTGCAAGATGTTTTCTTTCATTTGTGATTTGGTTTGATGTATCATTTCCCATGTACCTCATTCACCATTGAATGTTGTTAAAATACAAGGCACAACCACTTCCAATGGCAGCTCATTCCATGTGCGGACCACACTGTGTGTGAAAAAATTACCCCTCAGGTTCCCTTTTATCCTTCCCCCCCTCCCCAATAATAAACTGACACCATCTCGTCCTTGATTCCCCTACCCAGGGGAAAAAAACTGAGCGCATTCACCCTCTCAGTGCCAATCATGATCTTATACCCTTCTTCAACATCACCCAGTCAGTCTCCCACACTCAAGTGAAAACAATCCCAGCTTGTCCAACCTCTCCCTCTGACTCAGCCCACTGAGTCCAGGCAACATCCTTGTCAGTTTCTCCTGCATTCTTTCCCATTTAATCACGTCCTTCCTTGAGCAAGGTGACCGAAACTGAACACAATACTCCAAGTGTGGCCTCACCAACGTCCTGTACAACTGCAACATAACTTGCCAAGTTCAATACTCAGTGCCCTGACTGATGAGGGCCAGTGTGCCAACAGCCTTGTTCACTGCCCTGTCTACCTATGACTCCACTTTCAGAGAACCATGCACCTGAACTCCAAGATCCCTCTGTTCCACTGCACTCCTTAAGGCTCAACCTTTCACCATGAAACTCCCCTAATCACAGGACCCCTGTCCGACAAGGAAACTTCCACTAGTCCCCTCTGTTTCCTACAACCAAGTCAATTATGGATCCAATTTGTCAGCTCTCCCTGTAATCCATGCGATCGAACCTTCCAGATCAGCCTTCCATGTGAACCCTTATTAAAAGCCTTACTGAAATCCAGAAACACTATATCTACCGCCCTGCCCTCATCAACCTTCCTGGTCACTTCCTCAAAGAACTCCAACACATTTGTTAGGCATGACCTCCCACTCAACACCGTGCTGACTACGCCTCACCCAACCCTATCTTTCCAAATGCAGGCATATCTGATCCCTCAGAATCTCCTCAAGTTTCTTACCCAGCACAGATGTTAGGTTAACTGCTCCATTGTTCCCAGGTTTTTCTTTGCAGCTCTTCTTGAATAATGGAACAACATTCACTACCTTCCAGCCTTCCATGACCTCACCCGTGGCTAACGATGATGCAAAAATATCGGCCAGGGAACCCGACAATTTCTTCTCCAGCCTCTTGCAATGTTCATGGATGTAGCTGGTCAGCACCAGGAGATTTATCCACCTTCATACACTCTAATACATCCAACACACTCTCTACTGTGATACGGACTGTCCCCAAGATATCACCACTACCTTCCCCAAGTTTACAACTCTTCATGTCTTTGACTACAGTAAACACACTGGAGAAAGATTGATTGAGAACCTCGCACATCTCGTGTTCTTCGACACATATGAGTCCACTTTGGTACTTTGAGGGGCCTATTCTCTCTCCAGTTATTCTTTTTCTTTCAATGTACTGACAGAAACTCTTTCGATTCACCCTTTGTTTAACCTTTTGTATCTTTGCCCGACGGGAGATCATATCTGGGGTGGGAGGGGTCAATGGATTGAAGGTTAGATTGATTAGTTTCCCTACAATATGGAAACAGGCCCTTTGGGCCAACAAGTCCACACCTACCCTCTGAAGAGTAACCCACCCAGACCCATTTTCCTCTGACTTGTGTAACCTAACACTGTGGGTAAATTAGCATGGCCAATTCACCTAACCTGCACTTCCCTGGGAGATTATGGGACAATTACCCACGGTCAATTCACCAGACCTGCACATCCCTGGGACATTATGGGACAGTTACCCACGGTCAATTCACCAGACCTGCATATCCCCGGGCACTATGGGACAATTTCCCATGGCCAATTCACCTAACCTGCACATCCCTGGGACATTATGGGACAGTTACCCACGGTCAATTCACCAGACCTGCATATCCCCGGGCACTATGGGACAATTTCCCATGGCCAATCCACACGAACCTACACATCCCTGGGGCATTTTGGACCAATTTCCCATGGCCAATCCACCCTAACCTGCACATCCCTGGGGCATTATGGGACAATTTCCCATGGCCTATCCACCCTAACTTGCACATCACTGGGCACTATGGGACAATTTCCCATGGCCTATCCACCCTAACTTGCACATCACTGGGCACTATGGGACAATTTCCCATGGCCAATCCACCCTAACCTGCACATCCCTGGGGCATTATGGGACAATTTCCCATGGCCAATCCACACTAACCTACACATCCCTGGGGCATTATGGACCAATTTCCCCATGGCCAATCCACCCTAAACTGTGCACCCCTTGGTCACTGTGGGACAATTTCCCATGGCCAATCCCTGGGACATTATGAGACAATTTCCCATGGCCAATCCACCCTAACCTGTACCTCTTTGGACTGAAGCACCCGGAGGAAACCCACGCTGACGCGGGGCTATGGGACAATTTCCCATGGCCAGTCCACCCTAACCTGCACATCTTTGGAGTGTGGGAAGAAACCGGAACACAGGGAGGAAACCCACGCAGACGCGGGGAGATTGTAAAAACTCCTCGCAGACAGTCCCCCGGGGGTGGGATCGAACCGGGGTGCCTGGCGCTGTGGGGGTAGCAGTACTAACCACTGAGACACATTGCTGGCCCGATTTGTGTAACGGAATGGGCTGTGCACACACTCTCAGGGAGCAGAGTCCCTGAATATGTTTAAGGCAGAGGGGGTTAGATTCATGCTAAACCCAGTGCTGAAAGGTTATCAGGGAGTGGGCTAGCAGGAAGGTGGAGCAATCAGATCAGCTGTGAGCTGCCTCCTTGATGACGGGCTGAGTGGCCACCTCCTCCCATGTCCCCATGGAAACGGCCAAAGGCAGTGACCACGAGCTCGGAGTGACCGTGATTTGTCGCAGGGGCCAGTGGCTCCCAAAGACAACTTTGGTCCTTACCGCAGCCAGTGACATTTCTCCAATCTCCGGTCATCATTCCCCGTCTCTGACACTCTGCTGCGTACGATCCAATCGCCTGACACAGCAGCTCCCTGCTCACTCCCACGGCGCACAGATCAAAGATGCAGTTTTCCTGGGAAGTCAGCGGGCTCAGTTCCGAATGGCACTGCTGGAATGGCCCACTGACCTTACTCAGAACACCACAGTAACTTTCGGAGCTCAACAGGCGGCGGACAGAGTCACTGCACAGAATCACCGAGCCCGGATCGTCCGAGCACACAGCCTCGGGATCGGAGATTTTCCAGCTGTTCCCGAACACTGCTGCTGTAGACAGCGCCGTGCCGTTGGGAGACACAAAATCGTCTGCCGGCTCTCCGTTGAAGTTTCCACACAGTCCGCACAGTGAGCCCGAATACAGACTGGGGACCATCACCTCCGCGTAATGGCTCAAGTCGTAGGACACTCGGAGCCCAAACACCGTCTCCAGCACCGCCGCTGATCCGCTCTGGAAAAGACGGACTTGCCCCGATTCTAAACTCACTGGCAAATTGACACTCTCTCCGTTTACCTGGCAACAGAGAAACAGAAGCTGGACTTGGGACAGAAATAGGGGGGAACACAGCAACAAATCACTGTCCCCTCCCCCCAATATCCCTCCCTCAGGAACAGGAGAAATGGCTCTCGGATTCTCCCGGAATTCTGCTCTTCCTGGAACACCTCCACCAGGGACCCATTTCCCCAAACCGCATTGACCCCCTCCCGATTCATCAGGGAAAATCAGGACCGCTCTTTCAGCAAAACCTTCACTGTCGCTGTCAGGAATGTGCCTCAATGTGTGCTTTATGTTCATTCATTCACTGGATGTGGGGCTCACTGGCTGGGCCCAGTATTTATTGCCCCGTCCTTAGTTGCCCCCCTTGAGAAGGTGGGGGTCAGCTGCCTTCTTGACCCGCTGTAGGGTAGACTCACAATATCCCTGAGGGAGGGAATCCCAGGATTCTGACCCTGGAAGGAATGGCTGATATATTTCCAAGTAAGGACGGTGAGGGGCTTGGAGGGGAACTTGCAGGGGGTGGTGTTCCCATGTACCTGCTGCCCCTTGTCCTTCGAGATGGAAGTGGCCTTGGGCTTGGAAAATGCTGTCTGAGGGTCTTTGGTGAGTTTCTGCAGGGCATCTTGTAAATGGGACACACTGCTGTTCCTGAGCGTCGGTGGGGGATGGAGGGGATGTTTGTGGATGTGGCGATAATCCAGCGGGGGCTGCTTTGTCCATTCGGGTGTAGTTTGAGCTGCCACCATTCAGGGCAAGTGTGGAGTATTCCCTCACCCTCCTGCCTTGTGCCTTGTCGACAGTGGGGTAGGTTTTGGGGGGGAGTCAGGAGGGGAGTTACTCACTGCAGGATTCCCATCCTCTGACCTGCTCTTGTAGCCACTGACATTACGTGGCTTGGTTAGGGTGAAGTGTCCGTGGGAAATTGTCCCGTAGTGTCCAGGAACATACAGGTTAGGGGGGATTGGCCATGGGAAATTTTCCCATAGTGTCCAGTGATTTGAGGTCTGGTGTGTTAGCTATGAGAGATGCAGGGTTATTGGGATTGTGTGGTGGGACAACGGATCAGGGTGGAATGCCTTTCCCAGGGTCAGTGTGCACTCAATTGGCTGAACATCCTCTTTCTGTCTGTGGGGATTCTAACAGTCCCTTTAGCAGAATAATGAATGAGCCAGAGGGTCATTGAGACAATACAGGAGGCAGGGTTACAAACCCCATGGTCAGTATGGGGGAGGGGGTGTGTGTTAGGGAAGGGGGTGTCTGGAGAGCACACCTCTGGGAGACTGAAATTGGGAATGTGCATCCCTGGAGTTCAGGATCCAGCACAATCCCTCTGATACCCACGTTGGGCCGAACATCCTCTCTGTGCTGTCAGTGTCAATCCCTCTCAATGTCCTGGGTGGAAGGTTTGCTCCAGTGGTTCAGGAGGGTTTAAACTAGTATGGCAGGGGGTTGGGAACCTGAGCTATATACCGGGGGTGAGAGTTGACGGAGATGAGGCAATAGTAAGAGGTAGCGCAGCCAGTGGGAAGGAATTTCCTGGGAAAGAATCAAGGGATCGGTTAAAGTGCGTTTGCTTTAATGTAAGGAATATCAGGAATATAAGTGATGAGCTTAGAGCATGGATCAGTACCTGGTGCTATGATGTTGTGGCCATAATAGAGACTTTGGTTTCTTAGGGGCAGGAATGGTTGCTGGATGTTCCAGGGTTTAGAGCATTCAAAAAGAATAGGAAGGGCGGGGGGGAAAGAGGAGGGGGTGTAGCCCTGCTAATCAGAAAGGGTATCACAGCTACAGAAGTTACCATTGTCGAGGAGGGTCTGCCTACCGAGTCAGTGTGGGTGGAAATTAGGAACAATAAGGGAGCAGTCACCTCTTTAGGGGTTTACTACAGGCCCCCCAATAGCAACAGGAAGATTGAAGAAAGCATAGGTCGGCAGATTTTGGAAAGGTGTGGATGTAGTAGGGTTATTGTAATGGGTGACTTTAACTTTCCCAATATTGATTGGAACCTCCTTCGAGCAGATGGTTTGGAAGGAACTGTTTTTGTAAGGTGTGTTCAGGAGGGTTTCCTAACTCAGTACGTTGACAGGCCGACGAGGGGAGAGGCCATTTTGGATTTGGTGCGCCGCAATGAGCCGGGGCAGGTGTCAGATCTTGTGGTGGGAGAGCATTTTGGTGATAGTGACCACAGCTGCCTCACATTCTACATAGCTATGGAGAAGGAGAGAAGCAGGCACAATGGAAGGATATTTAATTGGGGAAAAGGAAACTATGATATTATCAGACGTGAGTTGGGAAGCATAGACTGGGAGCAATTGTTCCATGGAAAGGGCACTACAGACATGTGGAGACTGTTTAAGGAGCAATTGTTGTGAGTGATGAATAAATATGTCCATCTGAGACAGGCAAGAAGGGGTAAGATAAAGGAACCTTGGATGACGAGAGCGGTGGAGCTTCTCGTCAAAAGGAAAAAGGTAGTTTACGTCAGGTGGAGGAAGCTAGGGTCAAGCTCAGCTCTAGAGGATTACAGGCAGGTGAGGAAGGAGCTCAAAAATGGTCTCAGGAGAGCCAGGAGGGGGCACGAGAAAGGCTTGGCAGGAAGGATTAGGGAGAATCCAAAGGCATTTTGCACGTATGTGAGGAATAAGAGAATGGTCAAAGAAATAGTAGGGCCTATCAGGGATAGCATAGGGAACTTGTGTATGGAGTCTGAGGAGGTAGGGGAAAACCTAAATGAGTTTTTTGCTTCTGTCTTTACTAAAGAGAAGGACCTTGTAGTGAATGAAATCATTGAGGAGCAGGTGTGCATGCTGGAATGGATAGAGATAGAGGAAGCTAATGTGCTGAAAATGTTGACAAACATTAAGATTGACACGTCGCCAGGCCCGTATCAGATTAGTCCTCGGCTGCTTTGGGAAGTGAGAAATGTGATTGCTTTGCCACTTGCAAAGATCTTTGCAGCCTCGCTGTCCACTGGATTCGTACCTGAGGACTGGAGAGAGGCAAATGTAATTCCTCTCTTCAAGAAAGGAAATATGGAAATTCCTGGCAATTATAGATCAGTCAGTCTCACGTCTGTCGTCTGCAAGGTGTTAGAAAGGATTCTGAGGGATAGGACTTATGACCATCTGGAAGAGCACGGCTTGACAAAAGACAGTCAGCACGGCTTTGTGAGGGGCAGGTCATGCCTCACAAACCTTATTGAGTTCTTCAAAAATGTTACTAGTCAAGTTGATCATGGTCGAGCTGTGGATGCAGTGTATATGGACTTCAGCAAGGCATTTGATAAGGTTCCCCATGGTGTACTCGTTCAGAAGGTCAGGAGGAGTGGGATACAGGGAAATTTAGCTGTCTGGATACAGAATTGACTGGTTGACAGAAGACAGCGAGTGGGAGTGGAAGGAAGGTTTTCTGCCTGGAAGTCAGTGGTGAGTGGTGTTCCACAGGGCTCTGTTCTTGGGCCTTGACGCTTTGTAATTTTTATTAATGACTTGGATCAGGGGATTGAAGGATGGGTCAGTAGGTTTGAAGACGACACAAACGTTGGAGGTGTCGTTGACAGTATAGAGGACTGTTGTAGGCTGCAGTGTGACATTGACAGGATGCAGAGATGGGCTGAGAGGTGGCAGATGGAGTTCAACCTGGATAAATGCATTTTGGACAGTCGAACTTGAAAGCTGAGTACAGGATTAAGGATAGGTTTCTTGGCAGTGTGGAGGAACAGAGGGATCTTGGTGTGCAGGTACATAGATCCCTTAAAGTGGCCACCCAAGTGGACAGGTTTGTTCAGAAAGCATATGGTGTTTTGGCTTTTATTAACGGGGGGATTGTGTTTAAGCGCCGTGAGATCTTGTTGCAGCTCTATAAAACTTTGGTTAGACCGCACTTGGAATACTGTATCCAGTTCTGTCGCCCTATTATAGGAAAGATGTGGATGCTTTGGAGAAAGTTCAGAGGAGGTTTACCAGAATGCTGTCTGGAATGGAGGGCTTGTCTTACGAAGAGAGGTTGACTGAGCTTTTTCATTAGTAAAAAGAAGAAAGAGAGGGGACCTAATTGAGGTGTACAAGATAATGAGAGGCATAGATAGAGTTGATAGGCAGAGACTTTTTCCCAGGGCAGAAATTGTTAACATGGGGGGGTCATATTTTTAAGCTGGTTGGAGGGAAGTGTAAAGGGGATGTCAGAGGCGGGTTCTTTACGCAGAGAGTTGTGAGAGCATGGAATGAGTTGCCAGCAGCAGTTGTGGAAGCGCGGTCATTGGGGATAGTTAAGAGACTGCTGGACATGCGTATGGTCACAGAACTTTGAGGGTTTACCTGACATGAGGATCAATGCTCGGACAACATCATGGGCTGAAGGGCCTGTTCTGTGCTGTACTGTTCTATGTTCTATGTTCCATTTTCTATGTCTATGTCCTTGTGTTTACCTGCACTCTGCCCGTTTGACTCCTCGACACCTGGATCCGATGGCCATACACCTGAACTTCAACCAGACGTGTCCAGGACACAGCCTGGGACCCGCGATGATCGTTCTCCACAGCAACACTGAAGGCGGTCAGGTTCGCAGCCTCTCCACACGACTTACTGAAGGTGTATTTACAAGAGCCTTGGAAATCAAACCTCTTGCCGTCAAAGCTGGTGTAATGGGGGTCACCGGAGGCGAGGCAGGTGCCACGTGCTCTGGGGTAGCAGCCCCGTACCCCGTTCACCAGGCGGCAATCTTCATGGTACCCACAGCTGAAAGCGGAACAGCTCATGCCAACACTGGCGTTGAGGCAGCTACATTTCTGACTGCAGCTCTCAGTCAGGATGACACTCTCACCTTTGCTGTAGTAACGACCTTGGAAGGAGCAGCCACACTCAGCGGAGGTCACACACACACCTCCGCTCAGCAAGTAACCCGTGTCACACTTGCAGCCCTCCACGCACGGCTCGTTGCAAAACAACAGTGCGTTAGGATCAGTGCAAGTGGCTGGGCAGGCGCTAGTGCAGGTCTCGTAGTGACTGTGTGGTGGACACTGCATCTCTGAAACACAAAATGACACGGTGTAAGGGGAATTACAGTCAGTGATCCAAAAGGGAAATCTTTCCCCACAATGTGCCTCGATGTGAAACCTTTGGAAGCAGCAATTCATTGCTCTGTTCAGTTTCACTGTCTGCTGTTGAACACAGAGACAATCCTTATCCCAATGTCCTGTCACTAACCGACAGGGTGGGATGGGCTGTACCGAGCAGAATACTCAGGTTCCATAAGGTTACACTGCTCTATTCTGACCGGTCACTGCTTGGTAAAGCTGTCTTCAGCAAATCTCTGACTCTGATCCTGTACTTAGATTCCAGAAAGTGTTCGATTGACAGTTACAGCATAGACGGTTGAGGGAAAATAAAACTGACGCTGCAGTGGGTAACATATTGGTTTGTGTTAGTGATTGGCTGGTTAACAGGAAACACAGAGTAGATATCAGTGGCTCTTTTGAACGACTGCAAAATGTTTTCTTTCATTTGTGATTTGATTTGTTGTATCATTTCCCATGTACCTCATTCACCATTGAATGTTGTTAATGTACCAGCCACAACCACTTCAACTGGCAGCTCATTCCATGTGCGTACCACACTCTGTGTGAAAAAGTTACCCCTCAGGTTACCTGTTATCCTGCCCCCCATCACAAACTGACACCCTCTCGACCTAGATTCCACGACCCTGGGAAAAAAAAACTGAGTGCATTCACCCTCTCAGTGCCAATCATGGCCTTATACACTTCTACAAGATCACCCAGTCAGTCTCCCACACTCAAGTGAAATGTATCCCATTTTCCTCTGACTTGTGTAACCTAACACTGTGGGTAAATTAGCATGGCCAATTCACCTGACCTGCACATCCCTGGACACTATGGGACAATTACCCATGGCCAATCCACCCTAACCTGCACATCCCTGGACACTATGAGAAATTTCCCATGGCCCATACACCCAAACCTGAATGACCCTGGACACTATGGGACAATATCCCATGGCCAATCCACCCTAACCTGCACATACCTGGACACTATGGGACAATTTTCCATGGCCAATCCACAATAACCTGCTCATCCCTGGACACTATGGGACAATTTCCCACGGCAAATCCACCCTAACCTGCACATCCCTGGGCACTATGGGACAATTTCCCATGGCCAATCCACCCTAACCTGTACATCCCTGGGCACTATGGGACAATTTCCCATGCCAATTCACCCTGACCTGCACATCCCTTCACATGATGAGACAATTTCCCATCGCCAATTCACCTGACCTGCACATCCCTGGGCACTATGGGATAATTTCCCATGTCCAACCACCCTAACCTGCACATCCCTGGGCACGATGGGACAATTTACCATGTCCAACCACCCTAACCTGCACATCCCTGGGCACTATGGGACAATTTCCCATAGCCAATCCACCCTAACCTGCACATCCCTGGACATTATGGGACAATTTCCCATGGCCAACCCACCCTAACCTGCACATCCCTGGGCACTATGGGACAATTTCCCATGGCCAATTCACACAAACCTGCACATCCCTGGACACTATGGGACAATTTCCCATGGCCAATCCACAATAACCTATACATCCCCGGGAACTATGGGACAATTTCCCATGGCCAACCCACTGTAACCTGTACATCCCTGGGCACTATGGGACAATTTCCCATGGCCAATCCACCCTTACCTGCACATCCCTGGACACTATGGGACAATTCCCCATGGCCAATCCACCCTAACCTGCACATCCCTGGGCACTATGGGACAATTTCCCAAGGCCAATCCATCCTAACCTACACATCAAGGAAAAGCCCCTGTGTGTCCTAGATGAGTATGTACCTGTCAGACAGGGAGGAAGATATAGAATGCGGGAGCCGTGGTTTACTAAGGAAGTGGAATCCCTGGTCAAGAAGACGAAGGCGGCTTATGTTTGGACAAAATGTGAAAGCTCAGTGAGGGCGCTTGAGGGTTACATGGAAGTCAGGAAAGCAATAAAAGGAGAGCTCAGAAGAGCCAGTAGGAGACATGAGAAGTTGTTGGTGGATAGGACCAGGGTTAACCCTAAGGCTTTCCATAGGTATGCCAGGAATAAAAGAATGACAAGAGTTAAATTAGGGCCAATCAAGTATAATAGTGGCAAGTTGTGTGTGGGCTCAGAGGAGATTGGGGAAGCGCTAAATAAATATTTTTTGACAGTGTTCACTATAGAAAATGAAAATGTTGGTGACGAAGATACAGAGCTACTTGCATCTAGACTCCAAGAGATTGTGGTTCACAAGGAAGAGGTATTAGAAATACTGCAGAGTGTGAAAATACACAAGCCCCCTGGGCCGAATGGGATCTATCCGAGGATCCTCTGGGAAGCAATGGAAGAGATTGCCGAGCCTTTGGCATTGATCTTCGATTCATCATTGTCTACAGGGATAGTGCCTGAGGACTGGAGGATAGCAAATGTGGTTCCCTTGTTCAAAAAGGGCAGTAGAGACAACCCTGGTAATTACAGACCAGTGAGTCTCACTTCAGTTGTTGGCAAAGTGTTGGGAAAGGTTATAAGAGATAGGATTTATCACCATCTAGAAAAGAAAAATCTGATCAGGGACAATCAGCACGGTTTTGTGAAGGGTAGGACATGCCGAACGAATCCTATTAACGTTTTTGACAAAGTGACCAAACAGGTGGATGAGAGTAAACCGGTTGATGTGGTGTATATGGATTTCAGCAAGGTGTTCGATAAGGTTCCCCACAGTAGGCTATTGTACAAAATGCGGAGGAATGGGATAGTGGGCGGCACGGTGGCACAGTGGTTAGCACTGCTGCCTCACAGCGCCTGAGACCCGGGTTCAATTCCCGCCTCAGGCGACTGACTGTGTGGAGTTTGCACATTCTCCCCGTGTCTGCGTGGGTTTCCTCCGGGTGCTCCGGTTTCCTCCCACAGTCCAAAAGATGTGCAGGTCAGGTGAATTGGCCATGTTAAATTGCCCGTAGTGTTAGGTAAGGGGTAAATGTAAATGTAGATGTAGGGGTATGGGTGGGTTACGCTTCGGCGGGGCGGTGTGGACTTGTTGGGCCGAAGGGCCTGTTTCCACACTGTAAGTAATCTAATCTAATCTAATATAGCAGTTTGGATCAGTAATTGGCTTGCTGAAAGAAAACAGAGGGTTGTAGTTGATGGAACATGTTCATCTTGGTGTCCAATTACTCGCGGCGTACCGCAAGGGTCGGTGTTGAGTCCACTGCTGTTCATCATTTTTATAAATGACCTGGATGAGGGCTTAGAAGGGTGGGTTAGTAAATTTGCAGATGACACGAAGGTCGGTGGAGGTGTGGATAGTGATGAAGGATGTAGTAGGTTGCAGAGAGACGTAGATAGGATTCAGAGCTGGGCTGAGAGGTGGCAAATGGAGTTTAATGTGGACAAGTGTGAGGTGATTCACTTTGGACAGAGTAATCAGAATGCAAAATACTGGGCTAATGAAATGTTTCTTCGGAGTGAAGATGAGCAGAGAAGTACACAGATCCCTGAAAGTTGCCACCCAGATTGACAGGGTTGTTAAGAAAGCATTCAGTGTTTTGGCCTTTATTAATAGAGGGATTGAGTTCCGGAACCAGGAGGTTATGCTGCAGCTGTACAAAGCTCTGGTACGGCCACACTTGGAGTATTGTGTACAGTTCTGATCAACGCATTATAAGAAGGATGTGGAAGCTTTGGAAAGGGTGCAGAGGAGATTTACGAGGATGTTGCCTGGTGTGGAAGGAATGTCTTATGAGGAAAGGCTGAGGGCCTTGAGGCTGTTCTCGTTGGAGAGAAGAAGGTTAAGAAGTGACTTAATAGAGACACACAAGATAATCAGAGGGTTAGATAGGGTGGACAGGGAGATCCTTTTTTCCAAATATGGGGACGGCAAACACGAAGGGACACAACTTTAAAGTGAGGGGAGATAGGTCGAAGACAGATGTCGGAGAGAGCTTCTTTACTCAGAGAATAGTAAGGATATCGAATGCTTTGCCTGCAACGGTGGTAGATTCGCCAGGTTTAAGTGCATTTAAGTCGTCATTGGACAGGCAAATGGAAGAATTGGGACGGCAAACTCGAGGGGGCCCATACGTCCTAACCTACACATCCCAGGGGCATTATGGGACAATTTCCCATGGCCAATCCACACTGACCTACATATTCCTGGGGCATATGGGACAATTTCCCATGGCCAATCCACACTGACCTACACGTCCCTGGGGCATTATGGGACAATTTCCCATGGCCAATCCACACTAACCTACACGTCCCTGGGGCATTATGGGACAATTTCCCATGGCCAATCCACACTGACCTACACATCGGTGGGGCATTACGGGACAATTTCCCATGGCCAATCCACACTGACCTACACATCCCTGGGGTATTATGGGACATTTTCCCATGGCCAACCCACCCTAACCTGCACATCCCTGGGCACTATGCGACAATTTCCCATGGCCAATCCTCCCTAACCTGCACATCCCTGGGCACCATGGCACAATTTCCCATGGCCAATCCACCCTAACCTGCACATCTTTGGACTGTGGGAAGAAACCGGAGCACCCGGAGATTGTGCAAATTCCACACAGACAGTCCCTCGGGGGTGGGATCGAACCGGGATCCCTGACGCTGTGGGGAAACAGTACTAACCACTGAGACACATTGCTGGCCCGATTTGTGTAACGGAATGGGCTGTGCACACACTCTCAGGGAGCAGAGTCCCTGAATATGTTTAAGGCAGAGGGGGTTAGATTCATGCTAAACCCAGTGCTGAAAGGTTATCAGGGAGTGGGCTAGCAGGAAGGTGGAGCAATCAGATCAGCTGTGAGCTGCCTCCTTGATGACGGGCTGAGTGGCCACCTCCTCCCATGTCCCCATGGAAACGGCCAAAGGCAGTGACCACGAGCTCGGAGTGACCGTGATTTGTCGCAGGGGCCAGTGGCTCCCAAAGACAACTTTGGTCCTTACCGCAGCCAGTGACATTTCTCCAATCTCCGGTCATCATTCCCCGTCTCTGACACTCTGCTGCGTACGATCCAATCGCCTGACACAGCAGCTCCCTGCTCACTCCCACGGCGCACAGATCAAAGATGCAGTTTTCCTGGGAAGTCAGCGGGCTCAGTTCCGAATGGCACTGCTGGAATGGCCCACTGACCTTACTCAGAACACCACAGTAACTTTCGGAGCTCAACAGGCGGCGGACAGAGTCACTGCACAGAATCACCGAGCCCGGATCGTCCGAGCACACAGCCTCGGGATCGGAGATTTTCCAGCTGTTCCCGAACACTGCTGCTGTAGACAGCGCCGTGCCGTTGGGAGACACAAAATCGTCTGCCGGCTCTCCGTTGAAGTTTCCACACAGTCCGCACAGTGAGCCCGAATACAGACTGGGGACCATCACCTCCGCGTAATGGCTCAAGTCGTAGGACACTCGGAGCCCAAACACCGTCTCCAGCACCGCCGCTGATCCGCTCTGGAAAAGACGGACTTTCCCCGATTCTAAACTCACTGGCAAATTGACACTCTCTCCGTTTACCTGGCAACAGAGAAACAGAAGCTGGACTTGGGACAGAAATAGGGGGGAACACAGCAACAAATCACTGTCCCCTCCCCCCAATATCCCTCCCTCAGGAACAGGAGAAATGGCTCTCGGATTCTCCCGGAATTCTGCTCTTCCTGGAACACCTCCACCAGGGACCCATTTCCCCAAACCGCATTGAACCCCTCCCGATACATCAGGGAAAATCAGGACCGGTCTTTCATCAAAACCTTCACTGTCGCTGTCAGGAATGTGCCTCAATGTGTGCTTTATGTTCATTCATTCACTGGATGTGGGGCTCACTGGCTGGGCCCAGTATTTATTGCCCCGTCCTTAGTTGCCCCCCTTGAGAAGGTGGGGGTGAGCTGCCTTCATGACCCGCTGCAGTCCCTGTGCTGTAGGGTAGACCCACAATATCCCTGAGGGAGGGAATCCCAGGATTCTGACCCTGGAAGGAATGGCTGATATATTTCCAAGTCGGGACAGTGAGGGACTCGGAGGGGAATTTGCAGGGGGTGGTGTTCCCATGTACCTGCTGCCCCTTGTCCTTCTAGATGGAAGTGGCCTTGGGCTTAGAAAATGCTGTCCGAGGGTCTTTGGTGAGTTTCTGCAGTGCATCTTGTAAATGGGACACACTGCTGTTCCTGAGCGTCGGTGGGGGATGGAGGGGATGTTTGTGGATGTGGCGATAATCCAGCGGCGGCTGCTTTGTCCATCTCGGGTGTAGTTTGAGCTGCCACCATTCAGGGCAAGTGTGGAGTATTCCCTCACCCTCCTGCCTTGTGCCTTGTCGACAGTGGGATAGGTTTTGGGGGGGAGTCAGGAGGGGAGTTACTCACTGCAGGATTCCCATCCTCTGACCTGCTCTTGTAGCCACTGACGTTATGTGGCTTGGTTAGGGTGAAGTGTCCGTGGGAAATTGTCCCATAGTGCCCAGGAACATGCAGGTTATGGTGAAATGACCGTGGGAAATTGTCCCGTAGTGTCCAGGGATGTGCAGATTATGGTGGATTGGCCATGGGAAATTGTCCCATAGTGTTCAGTGATTTGAGGCTATGAGAGCTATGAGAGATGCAGGGTTATTGGCATTGTGTTGTGGGACAATGGATCAAGGTGGGATGCCCTTCCCAGGGTCAGTGTGCACTCAATGGGCTGAACGGCCTCCTTCTGTTTGTGGGGATTCTAACAGTCCCTTTAGCAGAATAATGAATGAGCCAGAGGGTCATTGAGACAATACAGGAGGCAGGGTTACAAACCCCATGGTCAGTATGGGGGAGGGGGTGTGTGTTAGGGAAGGGGGTGTCTGGAGAGCACACCTCTGGGAGACTGAAATTGGGAATGTGCTTCCCTGGAGTTCAGGATCCAGCACAATCCCTCTGATACCCACGATGGGCCGAACATCCTCTCTGTGCTGTCAGTGTCAATCCCTCTCAATGTCCTGGGTGGAAGGTTTGCTCCAGTGGTTCAGGAGGGTTTAAATTAGTATGGCAGGGGGTTGGGAACCTGAGCTATATACCGGGGGTGAGAGTTGACGGAGATGAGGCAATAGTAAGAGGTAGCGCAGCCAGTAGGAAGGAATTTCCTGGGAAAGAATCAAGGGATCGGTTAAAGTGGTTTGCTTTAATGTAAGGAATATCAGGAATATAAGTGATGAGCTTAGAGCATGGATCAGTACCTGGTGCTATGATGTTGTGGCCATAATAGAGACATTGGTTTCTCAGGGGCAGGAATGGTTGCTGGATGTTCCAGGGTTTAGAGCATTCAAAAAGAATAGGAAGGGCGGGGGGGAAAGAGGAGCGGGTGTAGCCCTGCTAATCAAACAGGGTATCACAGCTACAGAAGTTACCATTGTCAGGGAGGGTCTGCCTACCGAGTCAGTATCGGTGGAAATTAGGAACAATAAGGGAGCAGTCACCTCTTTAGGGGTTTACTACAGGCCCCCCAATAGCAAAAGGAAGATTGAAGAAAGCATAGGTCGGCAGATTTTGGAAAGGTGTGGACGTAGTAGGGTTGTTGTAATGGGTGACTTTAACTTTCCCAATATTGATTGAAACCTCCTTCGAGCAGATGGTTTGGAAGGAACTGGTTTTGTAAGGTGTGTTCAGGAGGGTTTCCTAACTCAGTACGTTGACAGGCCAACGAGGGGAGAGGCCATTCTCAACTTGGTGCTCAGAAACGAGCCGGGGCAGGTGTCAGATCTTGTGGTGGGAGAGCATTTTGGTGATAGTGACCACAACTGCCTCACATTCTACATAGCTATGGAGAAGGAGAGAAGCAGGCACAATGGAAGGATATTTAATTGGGGAAAAGGAAACTATGATATTATCAGACGTGAGTTGGGAAGCATAGACTGGGAGGAATTGTTCCATGGAAAGGGCACTATAGACATGTGGAGACTGTTTAAGGAGCAATTGTTGTGAGTGATGAATAAATATGTCCATCTGAGACAGGCAAGAAGGGGTAAGATAAAGGAACCTTGGATGACAAGAGCGGTGGAGCTTCTTGTCAAAAGGAAGAAGGTAGCTTACGTCAGGTGGAGGAAGCTAGGGTCAAGCTCAGCTCTAGAGGATTACAGGTAGGCGAGGAAGGAGCTCAAAAATGGTCTCAGGAGAGCCAGGAGGGGGCACGAGAAAGGCTTGGCAGGAAGGATTAGGGAGAACACAAAGGCATTTTACACGTATGTGAGGAATTAGAGAGTGGTCAAAGAAAGAGTAGGGCCGATCAGGGATAGCATAGGGAACTTGTGTATGGAGTCTGAGGAGGTAGGGGAAAACCTAAATGAGTTTTTTGCTTCTGTCTTTACTAAAGAGAAGGACCTTGTAGTGAATGAAATTATTAAGGAGCAGGTGTGCATGCTGGAATGGATAGAGATAGAGGAAGCTAATGTGCTGAAAATGTTGACAAACATTAAGATTGACACGTCGCCAGGCCCGTATCAGATTTGTCCTCAGCTGCTTTGGGAAGTGAGAAATGTGATTGCTTTGCCACTTGCAAAGATCATTGCAGCCTCGCTGTCCACTGGATTCGTACCTGAGGACTGGAGGGAGGCAAATGTAATTCCTCTCTTCAAGAAAGGAAATATGGAAATCCCTGGCAATTACTGATCAGTCAATCTCACGTCTGTCGTCCGCAAGGTATGAGAAAGGATTCTGAGGGATAGGACTTATGACCATCTGGAAGAGCACGGCTTGATTAAAGACAGTCAGCACGGCTTTGTGAGGGGCAAGTCATGCCTCACAAATCTTATTGAGTTCTTCAAGGATGTTACTCGACAAGTTGATCATGGTCGAGCTGTGGATGCAGTGTATATGGACTTCAGCAAGGCCTTTGATAAGGTTCCCCATGGTAGGCTAGTTCAGAAGGTCAGGAGGAGTGGGATACAGGGAAATTTAGCTGTCTGTTTACAGAATTGACTGGTTGACAGAAGACAGCGAGTGGGAGTGGAAGGAAGGTTTTCTGCCTGGAAGTCAGTGGTGAGTGGTGTTCCACAGGGCTCTGTTCTTGGGCCTCTACTCTTTGTAATTTTTATTAATGACTTGGATGAGGGGATTGAAGGATGGGTCAGCAGGTTTGCAGACAACACAAAGGTTGGAGGTGTCGTTGACAGTATAGAGGACTGTTGTAGGCTGCAGTGTGACATTGACAGGATGCAGAGATGGGCTGAGAGGTGGCAGATGGAGTTCAACCTGGATAAATCCATTTTGGACGGTCGAACTTGAAAGCTGAGTACAGAATTAAGGATAGGTTTCTTGGCAGTGTGGAGGAATAGAGGGATCTTGGTGTGCAGGGACATAGATCCCTTAAAGTGGCCACCCAAGTGGACAGGTTTGTTCAGAAAGCATATGGTGTTTTGGCTTTTATTAACGGGGGGATTGAGTTTAAGAGCCGTGAGATCTTGTTGCAGCTCTATAAAACTTTGGTTAGACCGCACTTGGAATACTGTGTCCAGTTCTGGTCGCCCTGTTATAGGAAAGATGTGGATGCTTTGGAGAAGGTTCAGAGGAGGTTTACCAGAATGCTGTCTGGAATGGAGGGCTTGTCTTACAAAGAGAGGTTGACTGAGCATTTTTCATTAGTAAAAAGAAGAAAGAGAGGGGACCTAATTGAGGTGTACAAGATAATGAGAGGCATAGATAGAGTTGATAGCTAGAGACTTTTTCCCAGGGCAGAAATTGTTAACACGGGGGGGTCATAGTTTTAAGCTGGTTGGAGGGAAGTGTAAAGGGAATGTCAGAGGCGGGTTTATTACGCAGAGAGTTGTGAGAGCATGGAATGAGTTGCCAGCAGCGGTTGTGGAAGCGCGGTCATTGGGGATAGTTAAGAGACTGCTGGACATGCGTATGGTCACAGAACTTTGAGGGTTTACCTGACATGAGGATCAATGCTTGGACAACATCGTGGGCTGAAGGGCCTGTTCTGTGCTGTACTGTTCTATGTTCTATGTTCCATTTTCTATGTCTATGTCCTTGTGTTTACCTGCACTCTGCCCGTTTGACTCCTCGACACCTGGATCCGATGGCCATACACCTGAACTTCAACCAGACGTGTCCAGGACACAGCCTGGGACCCGCGATGATCGTTCTCCACAGCAACACTGAATGCGGTCAGGTTCGCAGCCTCTCCACACGACTTACTGAAGGTGTATTTACAAGAGCCTTGGAAATCAAACCTCTTGCCGTCAAAGCTGGTGTAATGGGGGTCACCGGAGGCGAGGCAGGTGCCACGTGCTCTGGGGTAGCAGCCCCGTACCCCGTTCACCAGGCGGCAATCTTCATGGTGCCCACAGCTGAAAGCGGAACAGCTCATGCCAACACTGGCGTTGAGGCAGCTACATTTCTGACTGCAGCTCTCAGTCAGGATGACACTCTCACCTTTGCTGTAGTAACGACCTTGGAAGGAGCAGCCACACTCAGCGGAGGTCACACACACACCTCCGCTCAGGAAGTAACCCGTGTCACACTTGCAGCCTTCCACGCACGGCTCGTTGCAAAACAACAGCGCGTTAGGATCAGTGCAAGTGGCTGGGCAGGCGCTAGTGCAGGTCTCGTAGTGACTGTGTGGTGGACACTGCATCTCTGAAACACAGATATGCAGAATGTTATGATCAAATAATGTGAGCAACAGACCAGTCGCGTGTTTATGTTCTGTGAAATCACCGCAATGCCTTGTTTAACATGACCCAGTGATGTTCCCTTCATTTGACTTTTGGAATAAAGGTTCACCTATAACCGCCTCTTCGCTTGGAACAAACCTGTTCCGTTGAGATTTTGACCAGGCTGTGGTTCCACAAATGGCTTACTCTTCAGAGGAACTTTAATCGATGTTTTTACAGCTCAGGCATTCTGTACTGGGGAGGCACTGTGGTCAGTGGTTAACATTTCACCTCACTGAGCCAGGGATCAACCAGGGGAATTTGTACATTCTCCCCGTGTCTGCAAGGGCTTGCTCCGGATGCTACAGTTTCCTCCCATTGTGCAAAGATGTGCAGGTTAGGGTGGATTGGCCATGGGAAAATGTCCCATAGTGCCCAGGGATGTGCAGGTTAGGGTGGATTGGCCATGGGGAATTGTCCCATAGTGCCCAGGGATGTGCAGGTTAGGGTGGATTGGCCATGGGGAATTGTCCCATAGTGCCCAGGGATGTGCAGGTTAGGGTGGATTGGCCATGGGAAATTGTCCCAAAGTGCCCAGGGATGTGCAGGTTAGGGTGGATTGGCCATGGGAAATTGTCCCATAGTGCCCAGGGATGTGCAGGTTAGGGGGGATTGGCCATGGGAAATTGTCCCAAAATGTCCCAGGGATGTGCAGGTTAGGGTGGATTGGCCATGGGAAATTGTCCCATAGTGTCCCAGGGATGTGCAGGTTAGGGTGGATTGGCCATGGGAAATTGTCCCATAGTGTCCCATGGATGTGCAGGTTAGGGTGGATTGGCCATGGGAAATTGTCCCATACTGTCCAGGGATGTGCAGGTAAGGGTGGATTGGCCATGGGAAATTGTCCCATAGTGCCCAGGGATGTGCAGGTTAGGGTGGATTGGCCATGGGAAATTGTCCCATAGTGCCCAGGGATGTGCAGGTTAGGGTGGATTGCCCATGGGAAATTGTCCCATAGTGTCCAGGGATGTGCAGGTTAGGGTGGATTGCCCATGGGAAATTGTCCCATAGTGTCCAGGGATGTGTAGGTTAGGGTGGATTGGCCATGGGAAAATGTCCCGTAGTGCCCAGGGATGTGCAGGTTAGGGTGGATTGCCCATGGGAAATTGTCCCATAGTGTCCAGGGATGTGCAGGTTAGGGTGGATTGGCCATGGGTAATTGTCCCATAGTGCCCAGGGATGTGCAGGTTAGGGTGGGTCATTCGTGGGAAATGCTGGGATAAGGTTGGACAGTGGGGTTGGGTGCATGCCCTTGGGAGGGTCAGTGTGGACTTGTTGGGCTGAATGACTTACTTCTTCACTGTGGGGACTCAATGATTGTATGAACTTTTAGCCTTTAAACCTTGTGAAGTTGGTTTGACATACAGTGGGGACTTACCACACAGTCCTGGCCCCCTCCATTCGAATGCGGACACTCCTTGAAGGCGGCATCTTGCTGCATAGGTGCTGATTGCTTGGCACAGGATTGGCATGGCACCTCCTGAAGCACAGAGATCTAAGACACAGCTCTGGATGAAATCCTGTGCTGGCAGTGCAGTGTGGCAGATATTGAATGCACTGTCCACCCTGTCGATGAGGCCACAGTAATTCTGGCCACTGTACAGCCTGGATTGGTCTGGGGTACAGAGCTCACACTGCTGGCTGCACTGGTCCTGACACATCTCATCACCATCATAAACCCTCCAACCTCTTCCAAACTCCACCTCGGAGCTGACAACTGTGCCATTGGGCAGTTGGAACTCATCGGCCAGCTCAGCGTTCATGTTCCCACAGAGTCCACAGGTCGCACTGTGGAAACTGGCCGGAAGGGAGATGGTGGCACGGCTTGAACCATCAAACTGTACTTTGAGACCGAACTCCGTGCTCACGATGACCATAAATCCACTCATGTAAACACGGATCTGACCCCCTCCGATAACAATCGGGACCGAGACTCTAATCCCATTCAACTGTGAATGGAAGCAATCGCAGCATTATTCCCAAACTAATCCCACTGCTCCTGCTCTCACCCTATAGCCCTGTATCAATCCCCAAACTAATCCAACTGCCCCAAATTCTCCCCTCATAGCTTTGTATTGATCCCAAACTAATCCCACTGTCCCATGCTCTCCCCATAGCTCTGTATCAATCCCCAAACTAATCCCACTGTTCCCACTCTCTCCCCATAGCCCTGTATCAATTCCCAAACTAATCTCCCCCGCCCCGGATGCACTCCCCATAGCCCTGTATCAATCCCCAAACTAATCCCACTGCCCCGTGCTCTCCCCATAGCCCTGTATCAATCCCCAAACTAATCCCACTGCCCCGTGCTCTCCCCATAGCCCTGTATCAATCCCCAAACTAATCCCACTGCCCCGTGCTCTCCCCATAGCCCTGTATCAATCCCCAAACTAATCCCACTGCCCCGTGCTCTCCCCATAGCCCTGTATCAATCCCCAAATTAATCCCACTGCCCCGTGCTCTCCCCATAGTTCTGTATTAATCCCAAACTAATCTCACTGCCCTGTGCGCACTCCCTATTGCCATGTATCATTCCCCAAACTAATCCCACTTCCCACGTTCTCTCCTCACAGCCTTGTATCAATCCTCAAACTAATCCTACTGCCCCGCTCTTTCCCCATAGACCTGTATCAATCCCCAAACTAATCCCACTGCCCCGTGCTCTCCCCATAGCCCTGTATCAATCCCCAAACTAATCCCACTGCCCCGTGCTCTCCCCATAGCCCTGTATCAATCCTTAAACTAATCCCACTGCACCACTCTCTCCCGCGTAGACCTGCATCAATCCCCAAACTAATCCCACTGCCCCTGCTCTCTCCCCATAGCCCTGTATTGATCCCAAACCAATCCCACTGCCCCACGCTCTCCCCATACCCCTGTATCAGTCCCCAAACTAATCCCATTGCCCTGCTCTCTCCCCATAGCCCTGTATCAATCCCCAAACTAATCCCATTGCCCCTGCTCTCTCCCGCATAGACCTGTATCAATCCCCAAACTAATCCCACTGCCCCACGCTCTCCCGCATAGTCCTGTATTGATCCCAAACTAATCCCACTGTCCCCACTCTCTCCATTTAGCACTGTATCAATCCCCAAACTAATCCCACTGCCCCATCTCTCTCCCCATAGCCCTGTATCAATCCCCAAACTAATCCCACTGCCCCATCTCTCTCCCCATAGCCCTGTATCAATCCCCAAACTAATCCCACTGCCCCATCTCTCTCCCCATAGCCCTGTATCAATCCCCAAACTAATCCCACTGCTCCACATTCTCCCCTCATAGCTCTGTACTGATCCCAAACTAATCCCACTGCCCCCACTCTCTCCACTTAGCACTGTATCAATCCCCAAACTAATCCCACTGTTCCCACTCTCTCCCCAGAGCCCTGTATCAATCCCAAACTAATCCCATTCCCCCTGCTCTCTCCCCATAGCCCTGTATCAATCCCAAACTAATTAGATTAGATTACTTACAGTGTAGAAACAGGCCCTTCGGCCCAACAAGTCCACACCGACCCGCCGAAGCGCAACCCACCCATTCCCCTACATTTACCCCTTTACCTAACACTACAGGCAATTTAGCATGGCCAATTCACCTGACCTGCACGTCTTTGGACTGTGGGAGGAAACCGGAGCACCCGGAGGAAACCCACGCAGACACGGGGAGAACGTGCAAACTCCACAAGTCAGTCACCCGAGTCGGGAATTGAACCCGGGTCCCTGGCGCTGTGAGGCAGCAGTGCTAACCACTGTGCCACCGTGCCACTGCTCTCTCCCCATAGCCCTGTATCAATCCCAAACTAATCCCATTGCCCCTGCTCTCTCCCCAGAGCCCTGTATCAATCCCAAACTAATCCCATTGCCCCTGCTCTCTCCCCAGAGCCCTGTATCAATCCCCAAACTAATCCCATTGCCCCTGCTCTCTCCCCATAGCCCTGTATCAATCCCAAACTAATCCCATTGCCCCTGCTCTCTCCCCATAGCCCTGTATCAATCCCAAACTAATCCCATTGCCCCTGCTCTCTCCCCAGAGCCCTGTATCAATCCCAAACTAATCCCATTGCCCCTGCTCTCTCCCCATAGCCCTGTATCAATCCCAAACTAATCCCATTGCCCCTACTCTCTCCCCATAGCCCTGTATCAATCCCAAACTAATCCCATTGCCCCTGCTCTCTCCCCATAGCCCTGTATCAATCCCAAACTAATCCCATTGCCCCTGCTCTCTCCCCATAGCCCTGTATCAATCCCAAACTAATCCCATTGCCCCTGCTCTCTCCCCATAGCCCTGTATCAATCCCAAACTAATCCCACTGCCCCCACTCTCTCCCCAGAGCCCTGTATCAATCCCCAAACTAATCCCACTGCCCCACTCTCTCCCCATAGCCCTGTAACAATCCCCAAACTAATCCCACTGCCCCATCTCTCTCCCCATAGCCCTGTATCAATCCCAAACTAATCCCACTGCCCCATCTCTCTCCCCATAGCCCTGTATCAATCCCAAACTAATCCCACTGCCCCATCTCTCTCCCCATAGCCCTGTATCAATCCCCAAATTAATCCCACTGCCCCACATTCTCCCCTCATAGCTCTGTATTAATCCCCAAACTAATCTCACTGCCCTGTGCGCACTCCCTATTGCCATGTATCATTCCCCAAACTAATCCCACTTCCCACGTTCTCTCCTCATAGCCTTGTATCAATCCTGAAACTAATCCCACTGCCCCGCTCTTTCCCCATAGACCTGTATCAATCCCCAAACTAATCCCACTGCACTGTACTCTCCCCATAGCCCTGTGTCAATCCCCAAACTAATCCCACTGCACTGTACTCTCTCCCCATAGCTCTGTGTTGATCCCAAACCAATCCCACTGCCCCATGCTCTCTCCCCATAGCCCTGTGTCAATCCCCAAACTAATCCCACTGCACTGTACTCTCTCCCCATAGCTCTGTGTTGATCCCAAACCAATCTCACTGCCCCGTGCTCTCCCCATAGCCCTGTATCAATCCTCAAACTAATCCCACTGCCCCACGTTCTCTCCTCAAAACTCTGTATCAATCCCCAAACTAATCCCACTGCACCACGTCCTCTCCCCATATCTCTGTACTGATCCCAAACTAATCCCACTGTCCCAGCCCTCTCTCCATAGCCCTGTATAAATCCCCAAACTAATCTCACTGTCCCACGCGGTCTCCCCATTGCCCTATATCAATCCCCAAACTAATCCCACTGCCCCACAGTCTCTCCTAATAGCTCTGCATTGATCCCAAACTAATCCCACTGTCCCTGCGCACTCCTGATAGCCCTGTATCAATCCCCAAATTAATCCCACTGCCCCTGCTCTCTCCCCATAGCCCTGTATCAATCCCCAAACTAACCCACTGCCCCGCTCTTTCCCCACAGCCCTGTATCAATCCCCAAATTAATCCCACTGTCCCTGCGCACTCTCCATAGCCCTGTATCAATCCCCAAACTAATCCCACTGCCCTGCTCTCTCCCCACAGCCCTGTATCAATCCCCAAATTAATCCCACTGTCCCTGCGCACTCTCCATAGCCCTGTATCAATCCCCAAACTAATCCCACTGCCCTGCTCTCTCCCCACAGCCCTGTATCAATCCCCAAATTAATCCCACTGTCCCACTCTTGTCATTGTCCTTTGTTCAAATTCCTATCAATGAATGATATGCTGCTCAGAAGTTTGTGGTAAAGTTTTACATCTGGATCTTTACATCAGAAATGCAAGTTGTACTGAAAAGCCAGGCAGAACGTGCCACCCAGTGATCCCAGCTTCCTCATGGTCCCTGTACTTACCAGGATATGATGGGTCGTTCCTTTGATCAAGGTGATCTCCGTGTTGTAGATAAACAGACGGATTAGTCTGAGCCAGGACACCGCTGTGTTCCCACGGTTCTCGTTCTTTGCCTCCACTCTGAAAGAAGGTAAACTTCTGTTCCTCTGACACACCTCAGACAGGACATAGGTGCAGGTGCCTTGAAAATGGAACAGCTTCCCATCAAAGGTTTGGTAATGGGGGTCCCCGAAGATGGTGCAGGTCTGAACAGAAGCTGGCTTGCAGATGTAAAAGGAGTGTGATGAGAGACAGAACTCGTATGGAGCACATGGTTTATGCTCACAGACCAGAGAGCTGTTGCTGTTGCATTTACATTTTGTTTCACAACTCGAGTTCGTCCAGAAGCTATCATCCTGCCGGATATATCTCCCTGGAAAAAGGATGTTGAATTGTCAGGGATAAGCAGTCAGTCAATCACCTAACCCCTTACCCCAGCTACCGATTTGAGAGATATTTGACATCTGCACAGCAACAGGCAGGTATTAAATCGGAATAAAATGGAGAATAATGTTAGAAAAGATTGCTTTAAAGGCAGTTTATATGATTGTGCACAAAAATACTGTTGACTTAGATGCACAATTTAAGGTAAATGAGTAAGACTTAATTGTCATTTGTGATGATGCTGCTCCTTTAACAAGGAGATGTTATCCTGGTTTTCTTTCAGGGTGTTGTAGATGTATAGATTTTGTTGCATCCAGTTATTATGGGGTTTAGGGCCAATTTAGTGACAGCTAATAGATACTGCCTCATGCAAGTTTCCAAGTTCCAAGTTTTTTAAAAAAAGCATTTGAACTATGAAGGGGAGTGGGCAGTTCTCCCAGCTCAGCTTTGGATTGGTTTTCACAGTCTGGCTGCTCAGAGCTGCTGGTCAGATCGCTGGGATTTCAAAAGAAACAGTTACATGGAAAAAAGGTGTTCCGTGCCTAATTGCTCTTCCATCTATCTCTCTCCTGCAAGATCCTATATTTAATTTCACCTTTTTTTTGCCAAGGGGTCTTTATGGAGACTGTTGCAGGAATTTGGAACTGCATCATTAATTTGGGATAGTCTGACGAGTTTCGGAAAGGTTAAGTTATTTTGTAATCTATTCCCTTTTGTTAGTGTTTCATTCGTTATTCTGTAAATAAATTCTGTTTTGTTTAAAATTGAGGGGTTTTGATCAGCTGCATCAGTCCTGGAATATCCATCTCACACCTGCTCAAAACAACAAGCAAAGTTAGGGTCAGGGCTGCCTTCTTGAAATGTTTGGAGGGGATCTGACCTGGTCCATAACACACTGACATGGCTGCAAGTTGACTATGATTAGGAGCTGAATATCCAAGGGCATTCTGAATTTGGGAAGATAGGCTAAAAGGAAAGCACCTGGGGACTCTCCTGATAATGACTGACATCTGCACGTGAGTGAGGATCTCAATCAAAGGGCCAAGAGGTAGGACCGGTTTGGGTAGGGTTGTGAAACAGCAGGGTGGAAGCTAACATTGATGGGAGTTGTTTATGGAATAACATATGGTAGTTTGAACAAGGTCTTGGGTCATAAACCATGGAAACAGGCCCTTTGGCCTATCCAGTCCGTGCCGACCCTAGTCCCCAAACTAACCCAGACCCCCCGCCTGCTCCTGTCCCATCTCCCTCCAAACCTTTCCTGTCCACGTCCTTACCCAAATGTCTTTTAAATGTTGTAACTGTACCCACATCCACCACTTTCTCAGAAAGGTCATTCCACACATGAACCACCCCCTCGATAAAAAAAAACTTTCTCTTATGTCTTTTTTAAATCTCTCTCCTCTCATGTTAAAACCTTGCTTCTGAGTCTTGAAATTCCCCCATCCTAGGGAAAAGACACCCGCCATTCACCCTATCTATACCCTCTCATTATTTTATAAACCTCTATAAGATCACCTCTCAACCTACTATGTTCCAGGGAAAAAAGTCCCAGCCTATCCAGCCTTTCTGTATAACTCAAACCCTCCTATTCCCAGCAACATCCTGATAAATCTCTTCTGAACCCTCCCCAGTTTAATAATATTCTTCCTATAACAGGGCGACCAGAAGTGGACACAGTTCTCCAGAATAGACCTCACCAACATCCTGTACAACCTCAACATAATGTCCCAACTCCTACACAAAGGTCTAAGCAATGGCATGCTAAATGGTGTGTAGTAATAATAGGGGACTACAATTAGGATACAGACCGTCTAAAATTTGTCAACCAGCATGATTGACAATTGGGTTTAATCTTTTGGTGCAGTAAGTACCATTGAAGATGCAGCCTTCCAGCACACTGAACGTATCTGTTCTGAATACCCAACGTCCTGGTTCTTGCACGTTGCTTGTGGACTCAATGTTGACGATGTCTGTAGTTTGTGAGCCTGGAATGCTGAAGTAATGAGTAGATCCTCCACTGTTAAAACCGGCCTGTGAAAGGAACAGGAAATGGATCCGTAAATTCTTCAAAAGTTTATGCTGCAGCTTTATAGAGCTCTAGATAGGCCATATTTGCATCCAGCTGTGGTCAGCACACTCCCAGCACGATGTGGATACTTTGGAAAGGGTATAGAAAAGATTTACCAGGATGTTGCCTGGTATGGGGGATTTTAACAATGAAGAAAATTTACGGAGTCATACAGCACAGAAACAGACCCTTCGGCCCAACCAGTCCGTGCTGACCCTAGTCCCCAAACTAACCCAGTCCCCAGCTGCCTGCTCCTGGTCCATCTCCCTCCAACCCTTTCCTGTCCATGTCCTTATCCAAATGTATTTTTAATGTTGTAACTGTCCCCACACTCCCCACTTTCTCAGGAAGTCCATTCCACACACGAACCACCCTCTGGGGAAAACAGTTGCCCTTCATGCCATTTTTAAATCTCTCTCCTCTCTCCTTAAACATGTGTCCCCTCATCTTAAAATCCCCTATCCTAGAGAAACAAATAACTACCATCAACCCCATCTACACCTCTCCTTATTTTATAAACTTCGACGGTTAGATATACTGTGTTTGTTTTCACTGGAACACAGGAGGTTGATGGGTGACCTGATAGAAGTTTATAAGATTGTGAATGGCATGGATAGTGTGGGAAATATGAGGAAATTTCCCAGGGTGGAGGGGTCAGTTACCAGGGGACACAGGTTCTAGATGCAGGGAGGGGAGGTGTTTAAAAGAGAGGTATGAGGCAGGGTTTTCACACAAAGGGTGGTTAGTGCCTGGAACGCACTGCCAGTGGAGGGGGTGGAAGCAGACGCAACAGTAGCATTTACCTGGATGGATACAAGAAGGGAATAGAGGGATACAGATTCTATAAGTAAAGGCAGTTTTAATATGGAAGGGCAAAATATGTCAGCCCAGGCTTTGAGGGCTGAAGGGCCTGTTCCTGTGCTGTTTGTTCTTTGTTCTTGGTTACACTTAGATGGTTAGCCTAACTCTAACTACCACTTAGAGTGTACCTTGTTGGATTGATTAAACTCTTAAAGATTTTGTTTTTTTTCATTCTCGGGGTTTGGGCTTCAATGGCTGGCCCAGTATTTATTTCCTATCATTAAGTGCTAAAGCGAGCTGATTGCTGATCACAAGTAGCTGCTGGAAAAAACCTACCTGACCCATTGACCTCCTTTAAAAGGAGGTGATCTAGTGGCTTAAAGACCCAGGTCATCCTCTGGGCTTACCACCCAGAGACAGGAAACCTTGTTCAGTGCTGCCTATTCCTGGTCTGGCCCATAGTCATGACATTCCAGTCATACCTGGCCTCTGAAATTGTCTAATCAACCATTTCAACGTATCAACCATCAGAAAGTCAAAAAAAAAGAATAAAACAAAACTCTACAAGATGCCCTGCAGAAACTCACCAAGGACCCTCAGGCAGCACCTTCCAAACCCACAGCCACTTCCATCTAGAAGGACAAGGGGCAGCAGGTACATGGGAACACCACCCCCTGCAATTTCCCCTCCGAGCCCCTCACCATCCCGACTTGGAAATCTATCGGCCATTCCTTCCTGGGTCAGAATCCTGGGATTCCCTCCCTCAGGAACATTGTGGGTCTACCCTCCAGCACATGGACTGCAGTGGGTCAGGGAGGCAGCTCATCCCCACCTTCTCATGGGGGGCAACTAAGGACGGGGCAATAAATACTGGGCTCAGCCAGTGAGCCCCCACATCCTCTGAATGATTTATTTTTAAAATGTGTACACTGTTTTGATGGTGACTAACTGTGTTTTGTAAATAATTTCTAAGTGACCTGTTCAGGGATGTCATCTACCCTTCCAAGATGGCAGCAGAGTAGTCCTCTTCAGAGTCGCTTGCTCAGTCCATTTAATTTCTTTTTTTCTTGCCTTTTTTTCTTTGTGCCTTGCTTTTTCCTTCTTTTCTCTCAACAATGTCCTGAATTTCTGGCCTCAGTGTGGACCCAGTTGGCGATCTCACGGCCCACAGGGGCATAATTTCAGCTTGGTGTCTTGGTCTGGCATGACGGTATCTCTGCGGCCCAGTGTTGCATCATCTTGGCCTGACCTGGTGATCCCTTGGTGGCCTGGGTGTAGCATTCTCCTGGCCCAGCATGGTCTCAGTGCGGACGTCTGGCCAAGAGATGACTCCTCATGACTCCTCACGTCTACCCCATGAGATGTGGGGTAGGGGAATGGGTCTGGGTGGATTGCTGTTTGGAGGGTCAGTGTGGACTTGTTGGGCCGAAGGGCCTGTTTCCATACTGTAGGGAATCTAATCTAATTACTGCTCCAAACATTTGAGAAAATCCACTTCAACACTCAAAAAAGGAGCAGCTCTTACAGCCACAAACTTTGCCTCTCCTCCAGTGAATCCACTTTGCAATGACACATCCATGGGTACAGATGGAGCTTCAACAGAGGTAGGTATGAGCCAGTTTGGAGAAGATTTGTAGCTCAGGTTGAGGTTCTGAATGTAAGTTTGCTAGCTAAGTGGAAGGAGAAAGTGAGGACTGCAGATGCTGGAGATCAGAGCTGAAAATGTGTTGCTGGAAAAGCACAGGTCAGGCAGCATCCAAGGAGCAGGAGAATCGACGTTTTGGGCATCAGCCCTTCTTCCCGAAACGTCGATTCTCCTGTTCCTTGGATGCTGCCTGACCTGCTGCGCTTTTCCTGCAACACATTTTTAGCTAAGTGAAAGGTTTGTTTTCAGAAGATAGGGACACTACCATTGGGCCTCCGACTGTACTGAGTACTGGTCGTGTGGTAGGTCCATCAGTGGGATTCGAACCCCATGATATGAGGCTGAACATTGAATGGGAAGGGGCTATACTGCCCCCATGCTTACCTGAGCTGCAGTCCCACCCAATCCAGTGTCAGCATTCCCACCACTCGCAGTACCCGTTGTCCATTCAATATTCCCGTAGTTTAATATAATGAAGGATTGTCGTTCATTTGTGATGAGTACGGTCTGGAAACTGTTCACCTGGAGTATTGGGAGACATGGAGGTCGGGACAGATTAAACTCTTTAAACAAACCATTCTCCCATCACATAGTCTCTACCCCCCAACCCCTAATACAGCTCGGTGATACCCTAGAGTTACACACAGACAATCGCCCCTCATTCCGAATTTCAACATGTGGGTGGATCTGGGAGTGTCACTGCAGCCCTCTGTTCGAACTCTCTCTCTCTCTCACACACACCCCACCTCTCCTCAACCCCGCCTCTCTATCCTCCACCTCCCCGTCACTTTCTCTTTCTCTGTTATTTTGTCTCTCCCCATCTCTCTCTGTCTCTCACCCCCCTCTCTCTCTCTCTCTCTCTGTCTCTCTCTCTGTCTCTCTCTCTCTGTCTCTCTCTCTGTCTCTCTCTCTCTCTCTCTCTCTCTCTCTCTGTCTTTCTCTCTCTCTCCGCCTGTCTCCCCTTTTCCCTCTCACTCTCTGACTCCCAGATGTCAGGAGAGAGATGAACTGCTTGGTGTTAGCCCTGCCTTGTTTGACAAGACACAATATGTTGTGTCTGGGGGCAGGTGTGTGTCTGGGGGTGGGTGGGTGCGTGTGTGCCTGGGCTGGGTGCGAGTCTGGAGCGTGGGTGCGAGTCTGGGGTGGAGTGTATCTGGGGGTGGGAGTGTGTCTGGGGTGGGTGGGAGGGAGTCTGGGTGGGAGTGAGCCTGGGGGTGGTAGGGAGTCTGGGGGTGTGTGAGAGTCTGGGGGTGTGAGAGTCTGGGGGTGGGAGGGAGTCTGGGTGGGAGTGAGTCTGGGGGTGTGTGTGAGTCTGGGGGTGGGAGTCTGGGGATGGGAGGGAGTCTGGGGGTGTGTGTGAGTCTGGGGGTGTGTGAGAGTCTGGGGGTGGGAGGGAGTCTGGGTGGGAGTGAGTCTGGGGGTGTGTGTGAGTCTGGGGGTGGGAGTGTGTCTGGGGGTGTGTGTGAGTCTGGGGGTGGGAGTGTGTCTGGGGGTGGGAGTGTGTCTGGGGGTGGGAGTGAGTCTGGGGGTGGGAGTGAGTCTGGGGGTGTGTGTGAGTCTGGGGGTGGGAGTGTGTCTGGGGGTGTGTGTGAGTCTGGGGGTGGGAGGGAGTCTGGGGGTGGGAGGGAGTCTGGGTGGGAGTGAGTCTGGGGGTGTGTGTGAGTCTGGGGGTGTGTGTGAGTCTGGGGGTGGGAGGGAGTCTGGGGGTGGGAGGGAGTCTGGGGGTGTGTGGGAGTCTGGGGGTGTGTGTGAGTCTGGGGGTGGGAGGGAGTCTGGGGGTGGGAGGGAGTCTGGGGGTGGGAGGGAGTCTGGGGGTGTGTGGGAGTCTGGGGGGGTGTGTGAGTCTGGGGGTGGGAGGGAGTCTGGGTGGGAGTGAGTCTGGGGGTGTGTGTGAGTCTGGGGGTGTGTGTGAGTCTGGGGGTGGGAGGGAGTCTGGGGGTGTGTGGGAGTCTGGGGCTGTGTGTGAGTCTGGGGGGGTGTGTGAGTCTGGGGGTGGGAGGGAGTCTGGGGGTGGGAGGGAGTCTGGGGGTGGGAGGGAGTCTGGGGGTGTGTGGGAGTCTGGGGGGGTGTGTGAGTCTGGGGGTGGGAGTGAGTCTGGGGGTGGGAGGGAGTCTGGGGGTGGGAGGGAGTCTGGGGGTGTGTGGTAGTCTGGGGGTGGGAGTGTGTCTGGGGGTGTGTGTGAGTCTGGGGGTGTGTGTGAGTCTGGGGGTGGGAGTGTGTCTGGGGGTGGGAGTGTGTCTGGGGGTGGGAGTGTGTCTGGGGGTGTGTGTGAGTCTGGGTGTGTGTGTGAGTCTGGGGGTGGGAGTGTGTCTGGGGGTGTGTGTGAGTCTGGGGGGGTGTGTGAGTCTGGGGGTGGGAGTGTGTCTGGGGGTGTGTGTGTGTCTGGGGGTGGGAGGGAGTCTGGGGGTGGGAGGGCGTCTGGGGGGGTGTGTGAGTCTGGGGGGGTGTGTGAGTCTGGGGGTGGGAGTGAGTCTGGGGGTGGGAGTGTGTCTGGGGGTGGGAGTGTGTCTGGGGGTGGGAGTGTGTCTGGGGGTGGGAGTGTGTCTGGGTGTGTGTGAGTCTGGGGGTGGGAGTGTGTCTGGGGGTGGGAGGGAGTCTGGGGGTGGGAGTGTGTCTGGGGGTGGGAGTGTGTCTGGGGGTGTGTGTGAGTCTGGGGATGGGAGTGTGTCTGGGGGTGGGAGTGTGTCTGGGGGTGGGAGGGAGTCTGGGGGTGGGAGGGAGTCTGGGGGGGTGTGTGAGTCTGGGGGTGAGAGGGAGTCTGGGGGTGTGTGTGAGTTTGGGGGTGGGAGTGTGTCTCGGGCTGTGTGTGAGTCTGGGGGTGGGAGGGAGTCTGGGTGGGAGTGAGTCTGGGGGTGTGTGTGAGTCTGGGGGTGGGAGGGAGTCTGGGGGTGGGAGGGAGTCTGGGGGTGTGTGGGAGTCTGGGGGTGTGTGGGAGTCTGGGGGTGTGTGTGAGTCTAGGGGTGGGAGGGAGTCTGGGGGTGGGAGGGAGTCTGGGGGTGTGTGGGAGTCTGGGGGGGTGTGTGAGTCTGGGGGTGGGAGTGAGTCTGGGGGTGGGAGGGAGTCTGGGGGTGTGTGGGAGTCTGGGGGGGTGTGTGAGTCTGGGGGTGGGAGGGAGTCTGGGGGTGTGTGGTAGTCTGGGGGTGGGAGTGTGTCTGAGGGTGTGTGTGAGTCTGGGGGTGTGTGTGAGTCTGGGGGTGGGAGTGTGTCTGGGGGTGGGAGTGTGTCTGGGGGTGGGAGTGTGTCTGGGGGTGTGTGTGAGTCTGGGGGTGTGTGAGTCTGGGGGTGTGTGTGAGTCTGGGGGTGGGAGTGTGTCTGGGGGTGTGTGTTAGTCTGGGGGTGGGAGTGTGTCTGGGGGTGTGTGTGAGTCTGGGGGTGTGTGTGAGTCTGGGGGTGGGAGTGTGTCTGGGGGTGTGTGTGAGTCTGGGGGTGTGTGAGTCTGGGGGTGGGAGTGTGTCTGGGGGTGGGAGGGAGTCTGGGGGGGTGTGTGAGTCTGGGGGTGGGAGTGAGTCTGGGGGTGGGAGTGAGTCTGGGGGTGGGAGTGAGTCTGGGGGTGGGAGTGTGTCTGGGGGTAGGAGTGTGTCTGGGGGTGGGTGTGTGTCTGGGGGTGGGAGTGTGTCTGGGGGTGGGAGTGTGTCTGGGGGTGTGTGAGTCTGGGGGTGTGTGTGAGTCTGGGGGTGGGAGGGAGTCTGGGGGTGGGAGTGTGTCTGGGGGTGGGAGTGTGTCTGGGGGTGGGAGTGTGTCTGGGTGTGTGTGTGAGTCTGGGGGTGGGAGTGTGTCTGGGGGTATGAGTGAGTCTGGGGGTGGGAGTGAGTCTGGGGGTGGGAGGGAGTCTGGGGGTGGGAGGGAGTCTGGGGGTGGGAGGGAGTCTGGGGGTGTGTGTGAGTCTGGGGGGGTGTGTGAGTCTGGGGGTGGGAGGGAGTCTGGGGGTGTGTGTGAGTCTGGGGGTGGGAGTGTGTCTGGGGGTGGGAGTGAGTCTGGGGGTGGGAGTGTGTCTGGGGGTGTGTGTGAGTCTGGGGGTGTGTGTGAGTCTGGGGGTGTGTGTGAGTCTGGGGGTGTGTGAGAGTCTGGGGGTGTGTGTGAGTCTGGGGGTGGGAGTGTGTCTGGGGGTGGGAGTGTGTCTGGGGGTGGGAGTGTGTCTGGGGGTGTGTGTGAGTCTGGGGGTGGGAGTGTGTCTGGGGGTGGGAGTGTGTCTGGGGGTGGGAGTGTGTCTGGGGGTGGGAGGGAGTATGGGGGTGGGAGGGAGTTTGGGGGTGTGTGTGAGTCTGGGGGTGGGAGTGTGTCTGGGGGTGTGTGTGAGTCTGGGGGTGTGTGTGTGTCTGGGGGTGGGAGTGTGTCTGGGGGTGGGAGGGAGTCTGGGGGTGGGAGGGAGTCTGAGGGTGGGAGGGAGTCTGGGGGTGGGAGGGAGTCTGGGGGTGTGTGTGAGTCTGGGGGTGGGAGTGTGTCTGGGGGTGGGAGTGTGTCTGGGGGTGGGAGTGTGTCTGGGGGTGTGTGTGAGTCTGGGGGTGAGAGTGTGTCTGGGGGTGAGAGTGTGTCTGGGGGTGGGAGAGTGTCTGGGGGTTTGTGAGAGTCTGGGGCTGTGTGTGAGTCTGGGGGTGGGAGTGTGTCTGGGGGTGGGAGTGTGTCTGGGGGTGGGAGTGTGTCTGGGGGTGGGAGTGTGTCTGGGGGTGTGTGTGAGTCTGGGGGTGTGTGTGAGTCTGGGGGTGGGTGTGAGTCTGGGGGTGGGAGTGTGTCTGGGGGTGGGAGTGTGTCTGGGGGTGTGTGTGAGTCTGGGGGTGGGAGTGTGTCTGGGGGTGGGAGTGTGTCTGGGGGTGGGAGTGTGTCTGGGGGTGTGTGTGAGTCTGGGGGTGGGAGGGAGTCTGGGGTGGGAGTGTGTCTGGGGGTGGGAGTGTGTCTGGGGGTGGGAGTGTGTCTGGGGGTGGGAGGGAGTCTGGGGGTGTGTGTGAGTCTGGGGTGGGAGTGTGTCTGGGGGTGGGAGTGTGTCTGGGGGTGGGAGTGTGTCTGGGGTGGGAGTGTGTCTGGGGGTGGGAGTGTGTCTGGGGGTGGGAGTGTGTCTGGGGGTGGGAGTGTGTCTGGGGGTGTGTGTGAGTCTGGGAGTGTGTGTGAGTCTGGGGGTGTGTGTGAGTCTGGGGTGGGAGTGTGTCTGGGGTGGGAGTGTGTCTGGGGGTGGGAGTGTGTCTGGGGGTGGGAGTGTGTCTGGGGGTGTGTGTGAGTCTGGTGGTGGGAGTGTGTCTGGGGGTGTGTGTGAGTCTGGGGTGGGAGTGTGTCTGGGGGTGGGAGTGTGTCTGGGGGTGGGTGTGAGTCTGGGGGTGTGTGTGAGTCTGGGGGTGGGAGTGTGTCTGGGGGTGGGAGTGTGTCTGGGGGTGTGTGTGAGTCTGGGGGTGGGAGTGTGTCTGGGGGTGGGAGTGTGTCTGGGGGTGGGAGTGTGTCTGGGGGTGTGTGTGAGTCTGGGGGTGGGAGGGAGTCTGGGGTGGGAGTGTGTCTGGGGGTGGGAGTGTGTCTGGGGGTGGGAGTGTGTCTGGGGGTGTGTGTGAGTCTGGGGTGGGAGTGTGTCTGGGGGTGGGAGTGTGTCTGGGGGTGGGAGTGTGTCTGGGGTGGGAGTGTGTCTGGGGGTGGGAGTGTGTCTGGGGGTGGGAGTGTGTCTGGGGGTGGGAGTGTGTCTGGGGGTGTGTGTGAGTCTGGGGGTGTGTGTGAGTCTGGGGGTGTGTGTGAGTCTGGGGTGGGAGTGTGTCTGGGGTGGGAGTGTGTCTGGGGGTGGGAGTGTGTCTGGGGGTGGGAGTGTGTCTGGGGGTGTGTGTGAGTCTGGTGGTGGGAGTGTGTCTGGGGGTGTGTGTGAGTCTGGGGTGGGAGTGTGTCTGGGGGTGGGAGTGTGTCTGGGGGTGGGTGTGAGTCTGGGGGTGTGTGTGAGTCTGGGGGTGGGAGTGTGTCTGGGGGTGAGAGTGTGTCTGGGGGTGAGAGTGTGTCTGGGGGTGGGAGTGTGTCTGGGGGTGGGAGTGTGTCTGGGGGTGGGAGTGAGTCTGGGGGTGTGTGTGAGTCTGGGGGTGTGTGTGAGTCTGGGGGTGTGTGTGAGTCTGGGGGTGGGAGTGTGTCTGGGGGTGTGTGTGAGTCTGGGGCTGTGTGTGAGTCTGGGGTGGGAGTGTGTCTGGGGTGGGAGTGTGTCTGGGGGTGGGAGTGAGTCTGGGGGTGTGTGTGAGTCTGGGGGTGTGTGTGAGTCTGGGGGTGGGTGTGAGTCTGGGGGTGGGAGTGTGTCTGGGGGTGGGAGTGTGTCTGGGGGTGGGAGTGTGTCTGGGGGTGTGTGTGAGTCTGGGGGTGTGTGTGAGTCTGGGGGTGTGTGTGAGTCTGGGGTGGGAATGTGTCTGGGGGTGGGAGTGAGTCTGGGGGTGTGTGTGAGTCTGGGGGTGTGTGTGAGTCTGGGGGTGGGAGGGAGTCTGGGGTGGGAGTGTGTCTGGGGGTGGGAGTGTGTCTGGGGGTGTGTGTGAGTCTGGGGGTGTGTGTGAGTCTGGGGGTCAGAGTGGGGGCTTACGCTGTCCTGTATGTTGGTTTGTCGAGATGAGGAGGGTTCTATTCCAATCCTGAGATCCAGATGCAGATCCAATCCCAGTTGTTGGACTGGGCGCTGAAAATCTGAAAGTGTGTATAACCCCAGTGTCAGTGTGTGTGAGATTTGAACTCCAATGTCAGTGTGTGTGTGTGTGTGAGAGAGAGATGTTCGCCCCAGTGTCTGTGTGCATATGTGCGCGTGTGCATGTCTGATTTTAATCCCAGTGTCAGTGTGTGTGTGATTTTAACCTGTGTGTGTGTGTTTGTGTGATTTTATCCCCAGTGTCAGTGTGTGCGTGTGATTTGAATCCCAGTGTCTGTGTGTGTGTGTGTGTGTTTGTGTGATTTTAATCCCAGTGTCAGTGTGTGTGATTTGAACTCCAGTGTCTGTGTGTGTGTGTGTGTGTGTCTGTCTGTGTGTGAGTGTGTGAGAGAGATTTTAGCCCCAGTGTCTGTGTGCATGTGTGCGCGTGTGCGTGTGTGAATTGAACCCCAGTGTCAGTGTGTGTGTGATTTTAACCCCAGTGACAGTGTGTGTGTGATTTTAACCCCAGTGTAAGTGTGTGTGTGATTTTAATCCCAGCGTCAATGTGTGCGTGATTTTAATCCCAGTGTCAGTGTGTGCGTGATTTTAATTCCAGTGTCAAAGTGCGAGAGATTTTACTCCCAGCATCAGTGTGTGCGTGATTTTAACCTGTGTGTGTGTGTGTGTTTGTGATTTTATCCCCAGTGTCAGTGTGTGCGTGATTTTAACCTCTGTGTGTGTGTGTGTTTGTGATTTTATCCCCAGTGTCAGTGTGTGCGTGTGATTTGAATCCCAGTGTCTGTGTGTGTGTGATTTTACTCCCAGCATCAGTGTGTGCGTGATTTTAACCTGTGCGTGTGTGTGTGTGTGTGTGTGTGTGAGATTTTAGCCCCAGTGTCTGTGTGCATGTGTGCGCGCGTGCGTGTCTGATTTTAACCCCAGTGTCAGTGTGTGTGAGAATTCAACTCCAATGTCAGTGTGTGCGTGAGTTTAATCCCAGTGTCAGTGTGTGTGTGTGTATGTGATTTTAACCCCAGTGTCAGTGTGTGTGTGATTTTAATCCCAGTGTCAGTGGGTGTGTGATTTTAATCCCAGTATCAGTGTGTGTGAGATTTGAACCCCAGTGTCTGTGTCTGTGCGTACGTGTGTGTGTGTGTGTGATTTTAACCCCAGCGTCAGTGTGTGTGAGATTTTATCCCCAGTGCCAGCGTGAGTGAGATTTTAACCAGAGTGTCAGTAGGGGATTGATTATACTCCCACTGTCAGTGTGTGCGTGTGATTTGAATCCCAGTGTCAGCGCTTTTAGGATTTGAACCCCCGTATCAGTGTGTGTTTGTGTGATTTGAATCCCAGTGTCAACGCTTTTACAATTTGAACCCCCGTATCAGTGTGTGTGTGTGTGATTTTAACCCAGTGTCAGTGCTTTTATGATTTGAACCCCAGTGTCAGTGTCTGTGCGACTTGAACCCCAGTGTCATTGTGTGTGTGATTTTACTCCCAGTGCCAGCATGTGCGTGATTTGAATCCCAGTGTGTGTGTGTGCGTGTGATTATAACCCCAGTGTCAGTGTCTGTGTGATTTTACTCCCAGTGCCAGCATGTGCGTGATTTGAATCCCAGTGTGTGTGCACGTGTGATTATAACCCCAGTGTCAGTGTCTGTGTGATTTTACTCCCAGTGTCAGTGTGTGTGATTATAACCCCAGTGTCAGTGTGTGTGTGATTATAACCCCAGTGTCAGTGTGTGTGTGTGTGTGTGTGTGAGAGAGAGAGAGATTTTAGCCCCAGTGTCTGTGTGCATGTGTGTGCGTGTGTGAATTGAACCCCAGTGTCAGTGTGTGTGTGAGAATTGAACCCCAGTGTCAGTGTGTGTGTGATTTTAACCCCAATGTCAGTGTGTGTGATTTTAACCCCAGTGTCAGTGTCTCCGTGATTTTAATTCCAGCATCAGTGTGTGCGTGATTTTAACGTGTGTGTGTGTGTGTGTGTGTGTGTGTGATTTTAATCCCTGTGTCAGTGTGTGTGTGTGATTTTAATCCCAGTGTCAGTGTGTGTGTGTGATTTTAATCCCAGTGTCAGTGTGTGCGTGTGATTTGAACCCCAGTGCCAGCGTGAGTGAGATTTTAACCAGAGTGTCAGTATGCAAATGATTATACTCCCAGTGTCTGTGTGTGTGTGTCTGTGCGTGTGTGTGTTTGAGAGAGAGAGAGAGAGAGAGAGAGATTTTAACCCCAGTGTTAGTGTGTGTGTGATTTTAATCCCAGTGTCAGTGTATGCATGATTTTAATCCCAGTGTCATTGTGTGCGTGATTTTAATCCCAGTGTTAGTGTGTGCGTGATTTTAATTCCAGCATCAGTGTGTGTGTGATTTTAACCTGTGTGTGTGTGTGTGTGTGAGATTTTAGCCCCAGTGTCTGTGTGTGTGATTTGAACCCCAGTGTCTGTGTGTGTGTGTGTGTGTGTGTGTGAGAGAGAGAGATTTTAGCCCCAGTGTCTGTGTGCATGTGTGCGCGTGTGCGTGTGTGAATTGAAACCCAGTGTCAGTGTGTGTGTGATTTTAACCCCAGTGACAGTGTGTGTGTGTGATTTTAACCCCAGTGTCAGCGTGTGTGTGATTTTAAACCCCAGTGTCAGTGTGTGTGTGATTTTAATCCCAGCATCAATGTGTGCGTGATTTTAATCTGTGTCAGTGTGTGCGTGATTTTAATTCCAGTGTCAAAGTGCGAGAGATTTTACTCCCAGCATCAGTGTGTGCGTGATTTTAACCTGTGTGTGTGTGTTTGTGTGATTTTAATCCCAGTGTCAGTGTGTGCGTGTGATTTGAATCCCAGTGTCTGTGTGTGTGTGTGTGTGAGTGATTTTAATCCCAGTGTCAGTGTGTGCGTGATTTTAATTCCAGTGTCAAAGTGTGAGAGATTTTACTCCCAGCATCAGTGTGTGCGTGATTTTAACCTCTGTGTGTGTGTGTTTGTGTGATTTTAATCCCAGTGTCAGTGTGTGTGATTTGAACCCCAGTGTCTGTGTGTGTGTGTGTGTGTGTGTGTCTGTGTGTGTGAGAGAGAGAGATTTTAGCCCCAGTGTCTGTGTGCATGTGTGCGCGTGTGCGTGTGTGAATTGAACCCCAGTGTCAGTGTGTGTGTGATTTTAACCCCAGTGACAGTGTGTGTGTGTGATTTTAACCCCAGTGTCAGCGTGTGTGTGATTTTAAACCCCAGTGTCAGTGTGTGTGTGATTTTAATCCCAGCGTCAATGTGTGCGTGATTTTAATCCCAGTGTCAGTGTGTTTGTGTGATTTTAATCCCAGTGTCAGTGTGTGTGTGTGTGTGAGTGATTTTAATCCCAGTGTCAGTGTGTGCGTGTGATTTGAACCCCAGTGTCAGTGTGTGTGAGCTTTTAACCCCAGTGCCAGCGTGAGTGAGATTTTAACCAGAGTGTCAGTATGCAAATGATTATACTCCCAGTGTCTGTGTGTGTGTGTCTGTGCGTGTGTGTGTTTGAGAGAGAGAGAGAGAGATTTTAACCCCAGTGTTAGTGTGTGTGTGATTTTAATCCCAGTGTCAGTGTGTGCGTGATTTTAATTCCAGCATCAGTGTGTGTGTGATTTTAACCTGTGTGTGTGTGTGTGTGAGATTTTAGCCCCAGTGTCTGTGTGCATGTGTGCGCGCGTGCGTGTCTGATTTTAACCCCAGTGTCAGTGTGTGAGAATTCAACTCCAATGTCAGTGTGTGCGTGAGTTTAATCCCAGTGTCAGTGTGTGTGTGTGTGTGTGATTTTAACCCAAGTGTCAGTGTGTGTGTGATTTTAACCTCTGTGATTTGAACCCCAGTGTCAGTGTGTGTGTGTGAGAGATAGATTTTAGCCCCAGTGTCTGTGTGCGTGTGTGCATGTGCGTGTGTGAATTGAACCCCAGTGTCAGTGTGTGTGTGATTTTAACCCCAATGTCAGTGTGTGCGTGATTTTAACCCCAGTGTCAGTGTGTGCGTGATTTTAATTCCAGCATCAGTGTGTGTGTGATTTTAACCTGTGTGTGTGTGTGTGTGAGATTTTAGCCCCAGTGTCTGTGTGCATGTGTGCGCGCGTGCGTGTCTGATTTTAACCCCAGTGTCAGTGTGTGAGAATTCAACTCCAATGTCAGTGTGTGCGTGAGTTTAATCCCAGTGTCAGTGTGTGTGTGTGTGTGTGATTTTACTCCCAGCATCAGTGTGTGCGTGATTTTAACCTCTGTGATTTGAACCCCAGTGTCAGTGTGTGTGTGTGAGAGATAGATTTTAGCCCCAGTGTCTGTGTGCGTGTGTGCATGTGCGTGTGTGAATTGAACCCCAGTGTCAGTGTGTGTGTGATTTTAACCCCAATGTCAGTGTGTGCGTGATTTTAACCCCAATGTCAGTGTGTGCGTGATTTTAATTCCAGTGTCAAAGTGTGAGAGATTTTACTCCCAGCATCTGTGTGCGTGATTTTAACCTGTGTGTGTGTGTGCGTGTGATTTGAACCCCAGTGTCAGTGTGCGTGAGCTTTTAACCCCAGTGTCAGCGTGAGTGAGATTTTAACCCCAGTGTCAGCGTGAGTGAGATTTTAACCAGAGTGTCAGTATGTGAATGATTATACTCCCAGTGTGTGCGTGTGCTTGTGCGTGTGCGTTTGAGAGAGAGAGAGAGATTTTAACCCCAGTGTTAGTGTGTGAGAGATTTTAACCCTAATGTCAGTGTGTGGGTCATTTTAACCCCAATGTCAGTGTGTGCGTGATTTTAAGCCCAGTGTCAGTGTGTGCGTGATTTTAAGCCCAGTGTCAGTGTGTGCGTGATTTTAAGCCCAGTGTCAGTGTGTGCGTGATTTTAATTCCAGTGTCAGTGTGTGCGTGATTTTAATTCCAGTGTCAAAGTGTGAGAGATTTTACTCCCAGAATCAGTGTGTGCGTGATTTTAACCTGTGTTTGTGTGTTTGTGTGATTTTAATCCCAGTGTCAGTGTGTGATTTGAACCCCAGTGTTAGTGTGTGTGTGTGTGTGTGTGAGAGAGAGATTTTAGCCCCAGTGTCTGTGTGCATGTGTGCGCACGTGCGTGTGTGAATTGAACCCCAGTGTCAGTGTGTGTGTGATTTGAATCCCAGTGTCAGCGCTTTTACAATTTGAACCCCCGTATCAGTGTGTGTGTGTGATTTTAACCCAGTGTCAGTGCTTTTATGATTTGAACCCCAGTGTCAGTGTCTGTGTGACTTGAACCCCAGTGTCATTGTGTGTGTGATTTTACTCCCAGTGCCAGCATGTGCGTGATTTGAATCCCAGTGTGTGCGTGCGTGCGTGTGATTATAACCCCAGTGTCAGTGTGTGTGTGATTTTAATCCCAGTGTCAGTGTGTGTGATTATAACCCCAGTGTCAGTGTGTGCGTGATTTTAACCCCAGTGTCTGTGTGTGTGATTATAACCCCAGTGTCAGTGTGTGCGTGATTTGAATCCCAGTGTCAGTGTGTGTGATTTGAATCCCAGTGTGTGTGCGCGTGTGATTATAACCCCAGTGTCAGTGTGTGTGTGATTTTAATCCCAGTGTCAGTGTGTGTGATTATAACCCCAGTGTCAGTGTGTGCGTGATTTTAACCCCAGTGTCTGTGTGTGTGTGTTGTGTGTGTTTGTTTGAGAGAGAGAGAGATTTTAACCCCAGTGTTAGTGTGTGTGAGATTTTAATCCCAGTGTCAGTATGTGTGTGAATTGAACACAACGTCAGTGTGTGTGATTTTAATCCCAATGTCAGTGTGCGTGTGATTTTAACCTCTGTGTGTGTGTATATGTGTGTATGTGTGATTTTAATCCCAGTGTCAGTGTGTGTGTGATTTTAATCCCAGTGTGTGTGTGTGTGTGTGTGTGTGTGTGTGTGAGTGTGTGTGAGATTGTGTGAGATTTTAGCCCCAGTGTCTGTGTGCATGTGTGCATGTGTGCGCGTGTGCGCGTGTGCGTGTTTGATTTTAACCCCAGTGTCAGTGCGTGTGTAAGAGTTGAACTCCAATGTCAGTTTATGCATGGGTTTAATCTCAGTGTCAGTGTGTGTGTGATTTTACTCCCAGTGTCTGTGTGTGTGTGTGTGAGTGTGTGAGAGTGTTTATCCCCAGTGTCTGTGTGCATGTGTGCGCGCGTGCGTGTTTGATTTTAACCCCAGTGTCAGTGCATGTGTGAGATTTGAACCCCAGTGTCAGTGTGTGCGTGAGTTTAATCCCAGTATCAGTGCATGTGATTTTACTCCCAGTCTCAGTGTGTGTGTTTTTAACCCCAGTTTCTGTGTGTGTTTGTGTGTTTTTCACCCCTGTGTGTGTGCGTGATTTTCACCCCTGTGTCTGTGTCTGTGTCTGTGTTTTTAACCCCAGTGTCTGTGTGTGTGTGTGTGTGAGTGATTTTAATCCCAGTGTCAGTGTGTGCGTGATTTTAATTCCAGTGTCAAAGTGTGAGAGATTTTACTCCCAGCATCAGTGTGTGCGTGATTTTAACCTCTGTGTGTGTGTGTTTGTGTGATTTTAATCCCAGTGTCAGTGTGTGTGATTTGAACCCCAGTGTCTGTGTGTGTGTGTGTGTGTGTGTGTGTGTCTGTGTGTGTGAGAGAGAGAGATTTTAGCCCCAGTGTCTGTGTGCATGTGTGCGCGTGTGCGTGTGTGAATTGAACCCCAGTGTCAGTGTGTGTGTGATTTTAACCCCAGTGACAGTGTGTGTGTGTGATTTTAACCCCAGTGTCAGCGTGTGTGTGATTTTAAACCCCAGTGTCAGTGTGTGTGTGATTTTAATCCCAGCGTCAATGTGTGCGTGATTTTAATCCCAGTGTCAGTGTGTTTGTGTGATTTTAATCCCAGTGTCAGTGTGTGTGTGTGTGAGTGATTTTAATCCCAGTGTCAGTGTGTGCGTGTGATTTGAACCCCAGTGTCAGTGTGTGTGAGCTTTTAACCCCAGTGCCAGCGTGAGTGAGATTTTAACCAGAGTGTCAGTATGCAAATGATTATACTCCCAGTGTCTGTGTGTGTGTGTCTGTGCGTGTGTGTGTTTGAGAGAGAGAGAGAGAGATTTTAACCCCAGTGTTAGTGTGTGTGTGATTTTAATCCCAGTGTCAGTGTGTGCGTGATTTTAATTCCAGCATCAGTGTGTGTGTGATTTTAACCTGTGTGTGTGTGTGTGTGAGATTTTAGCCCCAGTGTCTGTGTGCATGTGTGCGCGCGTGCGTGTCTGATTTTAACCCCAGTGTCAGTGTGTGAGAATTCAACTCCAATGTCAGTGTGTGCGTGAGTTTAATCCCAGTGTCAGTGTGTGTGTGTGTGTGTGATTTTAACCCAAGTGTCAGTGTGTGTGTGATTTTAATCCCAGTGTCAGTGGGTGTGTGTGTGTGTGTGTGTGTGTGTGTGTGTGTGTGTGTGTGAGAGAGAGAGAGATGTTAGCCCCAGTGTCTGTGTGCATGTGTGCACATGTGCGTGTCTGATTTTAATCCCAGTGTCACTGTGTGTGTGTGTGAGAGAGAGAGAGAGAGAGAGAGATGTTAGCCCCAGTGTCTGTGTGCATGTGCGTGTCTGATTTTAATCCCAGTGTCAGTGTGTGCGTGATTTTAATTCAAGTGTCAAAGTGTGAGAGATTTTACTCCCAGCATCAGTGTGTGCGTGATTTTAACCTCTGTGATTTGAACCCCAGTGTCAGTGTGTGTGTGTGAGAGATAGATTTTAGCCCCAGTGTCTGTGTGCGTGTGTGCATGTGCGTGTGTGAATTGAACCCCAGTGTCAGTGTGTGTGTGATTTTAACCCCAATGTCAGTGTGTGCGTGATTTTAACCCCAATGTCAGTGTGTGCGTGATTTTAATTCCAGTGTCAAAGTGTGAGAGATTTTACTCCCAGCATCTGTGTGCGTGATTTTAACCTGTGTGTGTGTGTGCGTGTGATTTGAACCCCAGTGTCAGTGTGCGTGAGCTTTTAACCCCAGTGTCAGCGTGAGTGAGATTTTAACCCCAGTGTCAGCGTGAGTGAGATTTTAACCAGAGTGTCAGTATGTGAATGATTATACTCCCAGTGTGTGCGTGTGCTTGTGCGTGTGCGTTTGAGAGAGAGAGAGAGATTTTAACCCCAGTGTTAGTGTGTGAGAGATTTTAACCCTAATGTCAGTGTGTGGGTCATTTTAACCCCAATGTCAGTGTGTGCGTGATTTTAAGCCCAGTGTCAGTGTGTGCGTGATTTTAAGCCCAGTGTCAGTGTGTGCGTGATTTTAAGCCCAGTGTCAGTGTGTGCGTGATTTTAATTCCAGTGTCAGTGTGTGCGTGATTTTAATTCCAGTGTCAAAGTGTGAGAGATTTTACTCCCAGAATCAGTGTGTGCGTGATTTTAACCTGTGTTTGTGTGTTTGTGTGATTTTAATCCCAGTGTCAGTGTGTGATTTGAACCCCAGTGTTAGTGTGTGTGTGTGTGTGTGTGAGAGAGAGATTTTAGCCCCAGTGTCTGTGTGCATGTGTGCGCACGTGCATGTGTGAATTGAACCCCAGTGTCAGTGTGTGTGTGATTTGAATCCCAGTGTCAGCGCTTTTACAATTTGAACCCCCGTATCAGTGTGTGTGTGTGATTTTAATCCCAGTGTCAGTGCTTTTACGATTTGAACCCCAGTGTCAGTGTCTGTGTGACTTGAACCCCAGTGTCATTGTGTGTGTGATTTTACTCCCAGTGCCAGCATGTGCGTGATTTGAATCCCAGTGTGTGCGTGCGTGCGTGTGATTATAACCCCAGTGTCAGTGTGTGTGTGATTTTAATCCCAGTGTCAGTGTGTGTGATTATAACCCCAGTGTCAGTGTGTGCGTGATTTTAACCCCAGTGTCTGTGTGTGTGATTATAACCCCAGTGTCAGTGTGTGCGTGATTTGAATCCCAGTGTCAGTGTGTGTGATTTGAATCCCAGTGTGTGTGCGCGTGTGATTATAACCCCAGTGTCAGTGTGTGTGTGATTTTAATCCCAGTGTCAGTGTGTGTGATTATAACCCCAGTGTCAGTGTGTGCGTGATTTTAACCCCAGTGTCTGTGTGTGTGTGTTGTGTGTGTTTGTTTGAGAGAGAGAGAGATTTTAACCCCAGTGTTAGTGTGTGTGAGATTTTAATCCCAGTGTCAGTATGTGTGTGAATTGAACACAACGTCAGTGTGTGTGATTTTAATCCCAATGTCAGTGTGCGTGTGATTTTAACCTCTGTGTGTGTGTATATGTGTGTATGTGTGATTTTAATCCCAGTGTCAGTGTGTGTGTGATTTTAATCCCAGTGTGTGTGTGTGTGTGTGTGTGTGTGTGTGTGAGAGTGTGTGTGAGATTGTGTGAGATTTTAGCCCCAGTGTCTGTGTGCATGTGTGCATGTGTGCGCGTGTGCGCGTGTGCGTGTTTGATTTTAACCCCAGTGTCAGTGCGTGTGTAAGAGTTGAACTCCAATGTCAGTTTATGCATGGGTTTAATCTCAGTGTCAGTGTGTGTGTGATTTTACTCCCAGTGTCTGTGTGTGTGTGTGTGAGTGTGTGAGAGTGTTTATCCCCAGTGTCTGTGTGCATGTGTGCGCGCGTGCGTGTTTGATTTTAACCCCAGTGTCAGTGCATGTGTGAGATTTGAACCCCAGTGTCAGTGTGTGCGTGAGTTTAATCCCAGTATCAGTGCATGTGATTTTACTCCCAGTCTCAGTGTGTGTGTGTTTTTAACCCCAGTTTCTGTGTGTGTTTGTGTGTTTTTCACCCCTGTGTGTGTGCGTGATTTTCACCCCTGTGTCTGTGTCTGTGTCTGTGTTTTTAACCCCAGTGTCTGTGTGTGTGTGTGTGTGAGTGATTTTAATCCCAGTGTCAGTGTGTGCGTGATTTTAATTCCAGTGTCAAAGTGTGAGAGATTTTACTCCCAGCATCAGTGTGTGCGTGATTTTAACCTCTGTGTGTGTGTGTTTGTGTGATTTTAATCCCAGTGTCAGTGTGTGTGATTTGAACCCCAGTGTCTGTGTGTGTGTGTGTGTGTGTGTGTGTGTCTGTGTGTGTGAGAGAGAGAGATTTTAGCCCCAGTGTCTGTGTGCATGTGTGCGCGTGTGCGTGTGTGAATTGAACCCCAGTGTCAGTGTGTGTGTGATTTTAACCCCAGTGACAGTGTGTGTGTGTGATTTTAACCCCAGTGTCAGCGTGTGTGTGATTTTAAACCCCAGTGTCAGTGTGTGCGTGATTTTAACCCCAGTGTCTGTGTGTGTGTGTTGTGTGTGTTTGTTTGAGAGAGAGAGAGATTTTAACCCCAGTGTTAGTGTGTGTGAGATTTTAATCCCAGTGTCAGTATGTGTGTGAATTGAACACAACGTCAGTGTGTGTGATTTTAATCCCAATGTCAGTGTGCGTGTGATTTTAACCTCTGTGTGTGTGTATATGTGTGTATGTGTGATTTTAATCCCAGTGTCAGTGTGTGTGTGATTTTAATCCCAGTGTGTGTGTGTGTGTGTGTGTGAGAGTGTGTGTGAGATTGTGTGAGATTTTAGCCCCAGTGTCTGTGTGCATGTGTGCATGTGTGCGCGTGTGCGCGTGTGCGTGTTTGATTTTAACCCCAGTGTCAGTGCGTGTGTAAGAGTTGAACTCCAATGTCAGTTTATGCATGGGTTTAATCTCAGTGTCAGTGTGTGTGTGATTTTACTCCCAGTGTCTGTGTGTGTGTGTGTGAGTGTGTGAGAGTGTTTATCCCCAGTGTCTGTGTGCATGTGTGCGCGCGTGCGTGTTTGATTTTAACCCCAGTGTCAGTGCATGTGTGAGATTTGAACCCCAGTGTCAGTGTGTGCGTGAGTTTAATCCCAGTATCAGTGCATGTGATTTTACTCCCAGTCTCAGTGTGTGTGTGTTTTTAACCCCAGTTTCTGTGTGTGTTTGTGTGTTTTTCACCCCTGTGTGTGTGCGTGATTTTCACCCCTGTGTCTGTGTCTGTGTCTGTGTTTTTAACCCCAGTGTGTGTGTGTGTGTGTTTTATCACCAGTGTCAGTGTGTGTGTGTTTGATTTGAACCGCAGTGTGATTGTGTGTGAGATTTTAGCCCCAGTGTCAGTGTGTGTGGGGGTGTGTGTGTGTGTGTGTGTGTGTGTGTGTGTGTGTGTGGTGTGATTTTAACCCCACTGACAGTGTGTGTGTGTGTGTGTGTGTGATTTTAATCTCAGTGTCAGTGTGTATGTGATTTGAACCCCACTGTCAGTGTGTGTGTGATTTTAATCCCAGTGTCAGTGTGTGTGTGATTTTAACCCCACTGTCAGTGTGTGTGATTTTAATCCCAGTGTCAGTGTGTATGTGATTTGAACCCCAGTGTCTGTGTGTGTGTGATTTTAACCCCTGTGTGTGAGTGTGTGTCTGTGTGTGAGTGTGAGTGTGAGTGAGAGAGAGATTTTAACCCCAGTGTCAGTATGTGTTTGATTTTAACCCCACTGTCTGTGTGTGTGATTTGAATCCTTGTGTCAGTGTGTGTGTGTGTGTGAGAGAGAGAGATTTTAACCCCAGTGTCAGTGTGTGTGTGATTTTAACCCGTGTCTGTGTGTGTGATTTGAATCCTTGTGTCAGTGTGTGTGTGTGTGTGTGTGTGATTTTAATCCCATTGTCAGTGTGCAAGAGATTTTAATCCCATTGTCAGTGTGTATGTATGTGTGAGTGAGAGTGAGAGTGAGAGTGAGAGTGAGAGTGAGAGTGAGAGTGAGAGTGAGAGTGAGAGAGTGAGAGTGAGAGTGAGAGAGTGAGAGTGAGAGAGTGAGAGAGTGAGAGTGAGAGAGTGAGAGAGTGAGTGAGAGAGTGAGAGTGAGAGTGAGCGTGTATGTGTGAGCGTGTATGTGTGAGCGTGTATGTGTGAGCGTGTATGTGTGAGCGTGTATGTGTGAGCGTGTATGTGTGAGCGTGTATGTGTGAGCGTGTATGTGTGAGCGTGTATGTGTGAGATTTTACTCCCAGTGTCAGTGGTTTTGTGATTTGATCCCCAGTATATTGTGGTGGGTGAGCGTATGGGGGTTGCAGTCAGTCTGAAGTGATGAGTGACCCCTCAGTAATTTCCTTACCTTTGATGTTCTGGATCCATAGAAAGCGACTCGGTCCCACGTGGCCACGAAGGCCCACTGTGCTTGGAACGGCAGTGATGGGGAGTATCTGTTGATGTCTGCAGTGGCTCTTTGTAAGAGACTTGGCTCGGTGCTTTGCCTGTAATAGATCTCACCTCCATTCCGGTTATCCACGTCACCCCAAAACGGGGTAATAAACGCTCGGCCATTTGCCAGGGGGAAGGGATTGGGTGTGAACTGGGAGACAGCTGCTTGGAAAGACACTACACCATTGTTGTTCACCTGGGGACAAGACAAATGGGAGAAAGGACAGTCACATCACTGCACTACCTGGCATCTGTCTGTACAAGCTAGGGCAGTTAGTCTGGGAAATGGTCACCTCCTGTTACCAGGAAGCCGGGATGGTGTCAATATGACTGGGACACTTTTCCGAAGACAGGAAGGTGATTAAACCCAGACCCTGGAGCCAAAACGTGTGCCTGATGTGAGGGAAAGTGGTTACAAAATGAGATTTAGGAGCAGAAGTATCCCTTTCAGTCCCTCCATTCTGCTGTCCCATTCAATATGTCTGACTTCTTTGTGTTCCCAATCCTACCTTCCCCTGGCCCCCCTCCACATCCCCCTTGATTCACCTAGTGTAGAGACTGTACCCACTGTTCACCTTAAAGATACAAAATGACCCTCCATCCACAGTCTTCTGAAGCAGAGAATTCCAAAGTTTCAGTGTCTTCAGGGACAACAAGCTTCCTTCTCTCTGTCCCAACAGGGTCAGCCCTCATTCTAGAATCTCCTCCCTAGTTCTGGGCTGACCCACAAGGGAAACCATTCTTCCCACATCCACCTTGTCCATCCCACTTTCCACAATCGACAATGGATTCATGGTCATCATTAGACTCTTTATTCCAGATTTACATTGACGTCAAATTCCATCATCTGCCATGGTGAGATTCAAACCAAGGTCTCCAGAACATTAGATGGGTCTCTGGTTAACAGTTCAGAGACAATTCCACTAGACCATTACTTCCTCCAGGGATCACTCCCACTAGGAGCTTCTTTCTCCTACCATTCCTTGTCTCCAACCAAACTAATTCCACATCCTGATCTTCATCACCAAAGTCATTATTGCTTCAAAGCCGTTTCTCGATTCACTATGTTACTCATCCACCTTTACCTAATTTTCTGCCTGTCACAAACTCCCACAATATTCAAGAACCAATCTTTGTTATCCTGAAGTCTTTTCTCTGTTTCCTTGAACCTCTGCAGTTTATGTGGTGTACATTTACCCACACATCTAGTCCCATTCAGTTTCTGGTCAATGGTAACAGATTTGGGTTTAGAACATAGAACATAGAACAATCCAGCGCAGAACAGGCCCTTCGGCCCTCGATGTTGCGCCGACCTGTGAACTATTCTCAGCTTGTCCCCCTACACTATCCCATCATCATCCATGTGCTTATCTAAGGATTGTTTAAATCTCCCTAATGTGGCTGAGTTAACTACATTGGCAGGCAGGGCATTCCATGCACTTACCACTTTGAGTAAAGAACCTGAGTTAAGACATCAGTCTTAAATCTATCACCCCTCAATTTGTAGTTCTGCCCCCTTGTACACGCTGACGTCATCATCCTAGGAAAAAGACTTTCACTGTCTACCCTATCTAATCATCTGATCATCTTGTAGGTCTCAATCAACTCCCCCCTTAGCCGCCTTCTTCTTTCCAATGAGAGTAGACCCAAGTGCCTCAGCCTTTCCTCATATAACCTTCCCCCCAGACCAGGTAACAGCCTCCACTCCTGGCACCTTCCCTTGCCTGTGCCCACACCTCACCCCTCACCTCCATTCAGAATCCTCCAAATACACCATCTACCGTGTTCATTGCTCTCAATATGGTCTCCTCTACTCTGAGGAGACAGGATGACAACTTGCAGAACATTTTAGGGAACATCTCTGGGACACACGCACCACATTGCCCTGTGGCTGAACAGTTCAATTCCCCCTCCCACTCTGTGAAGGACATGCAGGTCCTGGGCCTCCTCCATCGCCAAACCCTAATCACCTGACGCCTGGAGGAAGAACACCTCATCTTCTGCCTTGGAATCCTCCAACCACGGGATCAATATTGACTTCACCAGTTTCCTGATCTCCCCTCTTCCCACCTTACCCCAGATCCAATCCTCCAACTTGACACCATCCTCTTGAACTGTCCTACTTGTCCATCTTCCTTCCCACCTATCTGCTCCACTCTCCCCTTCGACCTATCGCCATGACCTCCCTCCCCCCCCCCCCCCACCTCCATCTACCTAGTGCATTCCTAGCAACTTTCTCCCCAGCCCCACTCCCCGCCCATTTATCTCTCAACCCACTTGGGCCCCCCTGACATTCCTGATGAAGAGCTTATACTCGAAGCATCAACTCTCCTGCTCCTTGGATCCTGCCCGACTGGCT
>NC_092772.1:50433883-50437280 GCF_047496795.1 Chiloscyllium punctatum
TAACAGTAACACCCAGAATCCAGATAGTTGGGATTCAGAGATGGTGATCCCATTGATTGTCTCTTATTGAAGACAGTCATAACCTGGTATTTGTGTGGCACGAATGTTACTTTCCACTATTCAGCCCACACCTGGATATTGTCCAGATTTTGTTGTAGTTGAACATGGGCTGCTTCAGCATCTGAGGAGGTGCGAATGGTGCCTCTGGCCTGATGATGGAGGGAGGGTCATTGATGGAGTAGGTGAAGATAGTTGGGCCTGGGATTTTAGCTTGCAGTACAGAGGCTCTTGAAAGTGCAGTGGTATTGTCCCTATATCTGAGCCAGGAGGCCCAGGTTTAAGTCCCACCTTCATAGAATCCCTACAGTGTGGAAACAGGCCATTCAGCCCAACAAGTCCACACTAACCCTGTGAGGAGCATCCCACCCAGATTCACCATACCCCCCACCCTGCATTTCCTGTGAATGATCCACCTAACCTGCACATCTTTGGACTGTGGGAGGATACCAGAGCACCTGGAGACAACAGGGAGAACGCACAAACTCCACACAGACAGTCGCCCAATGCTGGGATTGAACCCAGGTCCCTGTCACTGTGAGGCAGCAGCGTTAACCACTGAACTACCATATCTTTGGCTCTCTCCTCCAAATTTCCGTCTATAAACTGCTCCCTTCCTATGATTTAACAACAAGCCACCTTGTATTTCTTTAAAAAAAATATATTCAATATCTTACCCATACAGTGTGTCAGGATTGGCGCTTCCAAAAGTAACACTGTGATAAGGAAAGAAAGTAAGTGAAGCAAGTGTTAGTTCACGAAGGGATATATATCCCTCACTTTATCAAACAGTTCCCCTCATCTCCTTACAATTCATAGCTGCATTGAATTTGATGCAGAGAGTGAAATATTCTCCTGATGGCGTGCATCAACTCCCTCCCAAGACCAGCTCCATTCTGTAAAATCCCACTGTCTGCACACTTCCAAATCTATTTGCTATACTTTTATCATGGGTAAGAGCAAAAGATGAGGCTGTGAAATACTCACCAAAGTAGATCAATATGAACCTCGGAACCGACCCTGCCATCGCAGCTCAGTTGGGTTCTCGGGGAGGGTAAATAAATGCAGGCTCAAATAACAGATATCCTAGAGGAGTACAGAGAGTGCAGGGAGTTACTTAAAAATAGAAATTAATAGAATAGAATCCCTACAGTATGGAAACAGGCCCTTTGGCCCAACCAGTCCACACTGACCCTCCGAAGAGTAACCCACCCAGACACATTCCCTTACCCTAGATTTACCCCTGACTAATCCACCCTAACCTGCACATCCCTGGGCACTGTGGGACAATTTCCCATGGCCAATCCACCCTAACCTGCACATCCCTGGGCACTATGGGACAATTTCCCATGGCCAATCCACCCTAACCTGCACATCCCTGGGCACTATGGGACAATTTCCCATGGCCAATCCACCCTAACCTACACATTTTGGATTGTGGGAAGAAACTGAAGCACCCGGAGGAAACCCACGCAGACAGTTGTCCAAAGGTGGAATCAAACCTGGTCCCTGGTGCTGTGAGGCAGCAGTGCTAATCACTGAGCCACTATGCACCCTAGCAAGAGAACAAAGAAGGGATAAAAACACCCACTAGCAAGCAACAAATCCAAAAAAATGTTTGATGGGTTTATTTGGTGTGAATGGATGCCATTTGGTATATTGGAAACACTGCAGAGCAGGGTGATGTGAGTTTACAAACCAGGAGAGATGAACAGTGATATGTTTGATGCCAAAATTGGACAGAGTCTTGAGAAACGGGTTGGGGTGGTCATATTGCGGCTATACAGGACATTGGTTAGGCCATCTTTGGAATACTGCACACAATTCTGGTCTCCCTCCTGTAACAAAGATGTTGTGAAACTTGAAAGGGTTCAGAAAAGATTTACAAGGATGTTGCCAGGGTTGGAGGGTCTGAGCTACAGGGAGAGGCTGAACAGGCTGGGGCTGTTTTCCCTGGAGCGTCGGAGGTTGAGGGGCAACCTTATAGAGGTTTATAAAATCACGAGGGGCATGGATAGGGTAAAAAACGAAAGTCTTTTCACCAGGGTATGGGAGTCCAAAGCTAGAGGGCATAGGTTTAAGCTGAGAGGGGAAAGATTTTAAAGGGACCTACGGGACAACTTTTTCTCACGAAGGTGGTGCATTTATGGAATGAGCTGCCAGAGGATGTGGTGGAGGCTGGTACGATGACAACATTTAAAAGGCATCTGGATGGGGACATGAATAGGAAGGGTTTAGAGGGATATGGGCCAAGTGCTGGCAAATGGAACTAGATTAATTTAGGATATCTGGGTCAGCATGGACAGGTTGGACCGAAGGGTCTGTTTTGATACTGTATGACTATGATTCTAAATGAGCATCAAGCATGTGTGGGTTTTAGCTACTTGGAAGTAGGTAAATGCCCAGGGCCCTGAGGCCATGTCTCTCAAACCACTGTGGGAGTAAAAGAAGGAGATTGCACAGACTCTAACATTAATTTTCCAATCCTCTCTCCCAGAGGAGAGGTGTCAAAGGTCCGGAGGATAGCTAATGTGGTACAGTTATTCAGGACAGTTGAAAGGGGTAAATGAGGGAGCTATAGACCAATGAGTCTCACATCTGTGGTAGGGAAAGTATTGTAAAAATTGCTGAGGGTCAGAATTAATCTCCATTTGAAACAGCAAAGATAAACCGAAGCACAGCTTTGTCAGAGAGAGGTTTTGTCTAACGACGGGAATCTCAGGATGAAGCTACCGTCTGGAGCATCCCTGATCTCTGCTGCAACCGACAGCCCCCTCACCCCTACTCCCCCCCTCCCCCCTACTCTCCCCCCCACCCCTCCTCTCCCCCTCCCCCTACTCTCCCCCCCACCCCTCCTCTCCCCCTCCCCCCTACTCTCCCCCCCACCCCTACTCTCCCCCCCTCCCCCCTACTCTCCCCCCCTCCCCCCCTACTCTCCCCCCCCTCCCCCCTACTCTCCCCCCCTCCCCCCTACTCTCCCCCCCTACTCTCCCCCCTCCCCCCTACTCTCCCCCCCTCCCCCCTACTCTCCCCCCCCTCCCCCCTACTCTCCCCCTCCCCCCTACTCTCCCCCCCTCCCCCCTACTCTCCCCCTCTCCCCCCTACTCTCCCCCCTCTCCCCCCCTACTCTCCCCCCCCTCCCCCCTACTCTCCCCCCCTACTCGCCCCCCTCCCCCCTACTCTCCCCCCCTCCCCCCCTACTCTCCCCCCCTCCCCCCCTACTCTCCCCCCCTCCCCCCCTACTCTCCCCCACTCTCCCCCCCCACCCCTACTCTCCCCCCCCACCCCTACTCTCCCCCCCCACCCCCACTCTCCCCCCCCACCCCCCTACTCTCCCCCA